>NC_092809.1:902570-1203427 GCF_040954645.1 Diabrotica undecimpunctata | reverse complement strand
AAATCTCCAAAGATATTCATTGGAAGGAATGTCGAGATCAAAATACTTGGTTGGTTTCATGTTCTTGTTGATATCTTAAGTAAAAATAGGTACAAACTTAGCAAAATATATTGCCAAATGAGTATATTTATATCCTCGTAAAAATAACAAAAAATCCTATCGTGTATATTCTCCACGACTGCTATTATCATCGCGAAATAGTTTCACGACTGAAGTATGTTTCTTGATTTCCCTTTTTTTTTTCATTTATTTGGTATCCGAGTTATTTGTTTTGGTTACTTTTCCAGTTGTCGTGTGGAACGTCCATGGGTCATGATAAGTTTGACGCATTAAATCTTGTCCAGCGTACTGCTCAGATATCTGGTACATTTTAGCTGGTTTAAATGAAATTTTTGGTTTTGGATTCTTCAAAAATAATTTCTTAAAACATTCGTCCATAAGAAACCAGTCAGTTTTTTTCCCAGCATTAACCACTTCAAATGGAGAAGATTTAGATCTTGACTGCCCAACAAGATCATCTTATTCTTCTGGAACATCAACAACTACTTTACTGCATGAGAAATGACACTAAAGTTACTATCACAAGGTAATTATGAATGTCCTCGTATTTGATATAAGTGTGTTATCTCTAATGATAATTTCAGTAAATGCACCAGGATTATGAAATGCGGATAAAAACCTAGTTTTTGTTCTGACTCAGGCAACCATCTGAGAAAAACCATATTTTTGTCTTTCAAATATCCTCCTAGATAGGTAGTACCAAAGTTGTCTGTCTTAGAAAACTTCATTGTTAGTCAAATTAGAAAGAGTTATGTATACAGTCGAAAGCTATTGCAAATAAATTATTACTATGTTGACATTTATGTTTATATTTTCGTTTTATATCATAAAATTACTTTTCTTTAGCCTGATGAAAGAAAAAAGTGATTCGACTGCAAAGAATATTATTGTTCAGTTAGTTGGGGATAATGTTTTGGAAATAATTAAAACCTAAGAGACTTCGATGGGAATGACGGAAGCTCTCAGAACTGTTTACGAGAAGACAGGACTTAAGTCTTTGGTAAAAATCCAGAACAAATTGCGCAACTTCGTACTTAAAGAAGACAATAACTTCTGGTTGCCGTCGTGTGAGTTTTGGGGGATTTTGACAAAACCTTAAGAGAATTAAATGATGCAGGAAATAAAATAGATGATAGTGATAAGATCACCACACGCTTTTATCTGCAATAGCTGCTAAATTTAGTTCAGTCGTAACATTCATTGATATTTTATATCATTCTGATCCACCAAAATAACTGTAGATTTTATGAAAAAAAGTCTATTGGCAGATGATTGTTTAAAATCAAAGGAAGTTAATAATGTACCTGTTCCTTCGCATGCCTTTTTTGGTCGTGATAAATATAAAGGTAAGGGCAAACATACTTTTAAAGTTCGTTATTATCTCTGTTGTGAAATGGGGTATATTCGCTCTAAATGTCCAAAAAGATTGTCTAAAAATCATAAAACTGCTAATATGACCAATGTTTAATATAAAGAAATTGCATTTCTTGGTAGTCACACAAAACAGGAAGTTGCACTCAGCTATGGTTCAAATGTAATGAATAGTGTACATCAAAATACATTCAATTTTTGACTAATTCCAAAGCAGTGTATAGACAAATAAATGTAGCAAAGGTTATCGAAAGGATATCGAAACTGTAGCAGCAAAATTTCAAATTCGTTTCTCAGCCATACCTAAAGAAGCACTTTCAGTTACTTTGAATGATGATGTTTTTGTTTATCACAATCTTTCTTACAACTTGTTATCATTAAGACAAATTAAAGTAAAAGTGTTTCGTGTGATATTTGAAAATAGAGAAGTAAAAATTATGAAATTATGACGGGTGATACTGCAATTATTACCAGAAAATTGAATGATAATTTGTATTTTATAGAATTGCAATTGTATTCAGATGTAGTTAGCATTGTTCGTGAGCTGTGGCACAAACAGATGGTACACTCTTGTAGATTTCCTGTGAGTTCAGTATGTTTGAAAGTTAAGCAGACACGTTCTCCATTTTTAAAAAGCATCCCAAGTGATAGGAAAGCTCGATGCTTACTTCAATATGTATCCACAGATGTATGTGGAAAAATTAGCCAAGGAATGTTTATATGAATTTCACCTGCTATAGCATTTCTTTATTGATTTTTTTTAACTTATATCTTAATATTGAAGTTGAATATTTCCTATGGAATTCTAATATGTTAGTCTGTGTTAGCTGGCAACCCTGTAAATCTGTTTAAAACAGGTGGCGTGTTGAACTACCAGATTTAGAGGTTTATGGGCGTAGGATCGGATGACTTTGAAAAATTGTGGCTTTTAAAGACGATTTCATTGAATTTTAGTGAAATTTCTTAGAATACCTCTAGTTTGCCTCTCATACGATAACAACAAGTCACTTGGTAATATTTCAATAGAACGTTTACTTGATTTATTGAGATCATTTATAAAAAGAGAAGATTAACAAATTATTTCTTTAGTAATTATACCAACTTTTAATGTTACTTATTAACTAAAGAAATATTGTTGGTCTGGTTAAAATAATTGACAAAAATGTAAACAGTAATAAATTCATATCAATACAGACGCTAGATCTGCATATGCCAAAACACAAAATCAAAATTTCATGCTATAGATTCTGAAGATTAGATTCTAACCATGGAAATTCTATTCACCGTGAATGAAAGTGATAAATTGTATTGATCTCATGAGAGTTGTTCCGTCTCCTTATGTTTTAGTTCATTTTGTTTGTCAATTTTATTTTATTATTTTTTATTCATATCGGTAATTATTTAATTTTGTTTAAATTAGTTTCCAGAAATCTCTTAAAAGATTAAAATACATTCATTCTTACATATTCCTGGGGAAAATTTGTCTATTATAATCCTAATCTTTAGAAAGTAGGTATTTTAACATTTATAGTTAGTCGAATCCAGCGGTTATTATTCGCTACGTATTTATCTGTTTCTGAGAAGGACAATATGAACAATTTTGTGTAATTTACGTTTTTTCCCAAGCTAAAATTTTATAGTTTTTAGAAACGACCTCCCCTCCACTAGGGACTTCTAATAGGCATTTGTTGTAGCTTTAATCTATTTTTGTAGTTAGTAGCCAGCGAAACTAAGCTCTGTAAATACGTATAGTAAGCAATAAATAGTTCTACGAAAATTGTCGTCCTATATTATTTTAATTTGATAAAATAATATTTTATAGCAACTATATCCCATGGCAAACTAATCGTGGATCAAAACAGGAGTATTAAAAATAGCAAAAATCTCGCAACTATTATTTATTTAACAACTGACTTCATTTACTTTAAAACAGGCAACTTATTTACAAAAGTTGTACTCTCTTTAAAAGCTGGAGTTGGAATTCTACTAAAGAAGAAATGGGAAAAATCTATAGACGATTGGGAACCCATAAACGAGAGAATTGCCAAACTGAAAATCAAGATGTATGGCAGAGAAATTATAATACTAGCAACATACGGTCCAACGGAAGACAGTCCAGCCAATGAGAAAGAACGATTTATCGAACAACTTCAAGAACAAATGGATAAGAGAAAACCTAAACAAGAAATAATAATAGTGGGGGATCTAAATGGAAGAGTCGGAAGAAAAGACAATGACAGAACAGTTGGTCCATTTGGAGAAGACACAATTAACGACAATGGAGAAAGATTGGTAGAACTATGTGAAGTAAATGATTTGAAAATTATGAACGGATTCTACAAACACAAAAATATACATAAGTACACATGGACTCAAGAGACAAGAAAACTAAGATCCATTATTGACTACATTATCATGAACCACAAAAGCTCCATCAAAGTGAAAGACACCAGAGTGAAAAGAGGGGCAGAGTGTGGAACAGATCACAAATTCCCCTATATCTGGACAAAACAAAAACATACATCGATTGTTACAACGGGAACGACAATAAACGAAAAGAGGCTCAAATTACATCTATTGCAGGAAGAATCAATAAAAGATTTATACAAAAGAAGACTAGACCAAAAACTAGAAGAATTCAGATATGACACGTTAGATGAAATGCATAAACACATAAAAACCTGCCTGATTTCAGCGGCCTTAGAAGCTCTTGGAGAAGACGATCAAAGGAACACCCATCAGAATATCAAATTAAGGGAAGACACATTGAAATGCATAAAAGAAAAGAAAAAACTACACATAAAATACCTAAACACCAAAAAACAGGAAGACTTAGACCTATATAGAGCAAAAAACAGAGAGGTAAAGAAAAGAGTAACAAATGAAAAGAACGAACGTTGGGAACAAGCATGCACAGAGATAGAACGACATATCGGAGGAACGAGAAATTCAGAATCATGGCGAATATTAAAAGCACTTCAACGAAATAAGGCAGAGAAAACCCAGATCGGCAAAATTAGTGAAAACGAGTGGCAAGAATACTACATAGAACTACTTACAGAAAACCGTCCCCAATTTCAGGAAGAGAATATAGAACATGCAGGAAATGGGGCATACGACCAGATAGAAATAAGCCTGGCAGAAGTTAAGAGAGCAATCAAGACATTGAAGAACAAAAAAGCCAAAGGACCCGGAGGAATACCAAACGAACTAATTAAAAACGGAACGGAAAAGTTATTCCGCATGCTACATAGAATGTTCGAAAGAGGACTAAATGGAGAAGAAATACCTGCGGAATGGACACAAGCATACATCACATCCATACATAAGAAAGGAAACAGGAAAAAATGTGAAAACTATAGAGGAATTAGTATAATATCGTCGGTAGGTAGACTTTACGGGAAAATTATTAAAGAAAAACTAGAAACTGAAATAATAGGAAAAATTGGAGAAGACCAAGCAGGGTTCACAGTAGGAAAATCATGCCTAGATCATACGTACACATTAGAACAACTGATAGAGAAGAAAATGGCAAAAGGTAGACCGGTCCATCTGGCCTTTGTTGATCTAAAGAAAGCATATGACTCAATACCTAGAGTCAAATTATGGGAAGCAATGAATGATCTCGGAATCCGACAAACACTAATAAAAGCAGTTAAAGCACTATACAAAGAAAACAAAGTAGCTATTAAATGTGGAAATAAAGCCTACAATCCATTTAAGACGACAAAAGGACTTCTACAAGGCTGTGCTACGTCCCCTACTCTGTTTAAAATATTCTTGGAAAAGACACTCAAACCATGGAGGAGAAAGTGCGAAGGAATGGGCATACCAGTAAGAGACGAATACCTATATACCTTAAGTTTTGCTGACGATCAAGTAGTCATCGCAGAAGATGAAGAAGATCTCAGCTTTATGCTCAGAAAACTAGAAGAAGCATATAAAAACAACGGAATGGAAATAAACTTAGAGAAAACCGAATACCTAACAACAGAAAACAAGGATATGAGAAACCTAGAGATAGACGAGGGAAGACAAATAAATGGAACAGATAAATTCAAGTATTTACGAACCATAATATCGAACCAGGGAACAACAGAAGAAGATATAAACAACAGACTGAGACAAACAAGAAACTGTATAAGACAACTAAACTCAGTGTTGTGGGATAAGAACATTACGATAAAGACAAAAAAGAGAATATATAATACCCTGACAAGAAGTATCCTGACATATGGGTCCGAAAACTGGACAATAAACAAGAGAAATAGAGGTAGAATAAGAGCAGTAGAAATGGAGTTCCTGAGGAGAAGCTGTAGACTTACAAAAAGAGACAGAATTGAAAACGCAGAGATTAAGCGGAGAATGGGAGTGCAATCAGACATAATCGACTATATAGAGGAGAAGAGACTATCCTGGTCCAGAGGACGCTGGATAAACAAAATCACAGAATGGAGCCCGATTGGAAGAAGAAAGAGAGGAAGATCCCGAAGGTCATTCAGAGATGAAATCGACGAGGCTATGGAGAAAAGAACCCTGCGAGATGGAGACTGGAATGACAGGGAAAATTGGAGAAAACGGTTGAGTGAAGGAAGACAGTGAAAACTGTGGAAATCCTTAGTAGTAGTAGTAGTGTACTCTTTATCTTTAAAACGCATGTAAATTTTATCGATGGGCACTCTGGTCAAAAAATATTGAATTTTTACCGTCGAGTTGATACAAATTTTATTAAAAAAAAAATTGATTTCACGGCCGTAACTGGTATTTAAAATCGTCAATCTCTTCAAGCATTATTTTTGAGACAATGGTTCATTCTGCCCAAAAAGTGCTTAATAACATTTACATTTTTACTCAAAATTGTTTTAGTTACATTTTTTGTTTGATCCATTTTTTCGTGCCGCGTACAGGTTCTTGGTAAAACAATTTTTTCCCGCCCTACAAGGTTTCCCGGGGTTTTAGGAGGAAGCCCGAGGGAAGGAGTGGCAAACTTTTTTGTAAATTTTTGGAGTCCCAAAATTAACATTCTTTGCAAAATTCAGCTTGACTGTATGATTTTTAGGGGTCAAATCTCTGACGACTGAACTATTCCAGCTTACAACCGCTTTCGAGATCTGAGTTGGAACTTCAAACATCAAAAATATAAAATAATTTTAATTATGACTATGCTTTAAACTCAAAAAGTACACTGTTAAATATAAAAATGCTAGAAGAAAATAGTTTTAGAACGATAACTAACTATTATTTAATACAAAACATACAATTTCCAATCTCCGAAAATTTTGAACAATGCTGGGCCCATTACGGTTTCCTAATATTCTTCTGGAGCTATTTTCTTGTGGCATAATATGCTGGAGATTGTAGTTATATTTCTTCAAATTTATAAAACAAAATGTCTCAATTATAATGTATTCTGTCTCATTTTAAAAACGAGACAGTATTGAGTTTATTTACCATTCAGCAACGAGCAAGACATTTTTTTATGGAACCTTTTACTATTCCAATAAAGTTATCATGCAAGTTTCATAAAATTTCCATTCAAATAGTGGCCATAACGTTCCGATCCAAATCAAATCTATATAGTAGAATATTACGACATATCAGTGCATTTATGAAACTTAAATGATTGGCAGAAAAGATTTGCCTTTTTGTTAACCATAAAACGTATATCTCTGGATATTCCTTTAGTTTAATGCCGATGACAGCTCCTTAAAACTATTATTTCAAATTTTACGAGTGGATATATGGACGGCGTTAAGATAACGAAATTGTTTCACAGAACCGAACTCCCTTTAATAAGAAAAATAAGCTAAAATTCCTATAAAGAGTTTATTTCAACAATAATTTGAAAAATTTCAAAACATAAATAGTTATTTATAATTATAAATCATAAATGCTTAGATGCTCCAAGAAAGATGTTTTAAGATAATATTGAAATATGCAAAAAGGAGTTTAGAATAAAAAAAATACATGGCATTTAAATTAAATATACTTTTAACAACAATTTAACTATAAATAAAACGCAATTGTAGACAAATTAACCCTTCGTCATCATCATGTGACGCGACAATCCTGGTTGGATTTTGTCTGATTGTTCACCTTTTTTCCAAAAGGCTCGATCTTCCATCAGTGGTTTATGGATAGTTTATTATTCATCCGTACTTTAGACACAATAAAAGTAACTGTAACCACATCGGTTAAGAAAATATGTGTGTGCAAACACGAAAACAGCCAAAACATCTAAACTTCAACCTAATACAATTAAACTACTAAAAGAAAGACGAAACAGAACAGATCGAACTTCGGACAGCTTCAAAAGTTTAAATAAAAACGTGAAGAAAGAAATTAGGAACGATCATAGAAACTCTACTAACAATCTAATAAAAAATATAATACAAGATAACTGCAATATGAAAGTACTCAAAGCAAAAAACTCAAACGGCACAAGAAAAATCATAGAAATAAAAAATGAGAAAAACATCACCGTCCGAGACAGAAACGAAATAAGCGAGGCGATTGAAAAATTCTACACTAAATTATACTCAGCAAATACAGAACCACAACAACGACGTACTGAACGAACAATAATTAACACCGGCTCAGAAGAAATATCGGACATAACCGACTATGAAATAAGAATGGCCCTAAATCAACTAAAAACGAATAAATGTCCGGGAGAGGATAAAATTACAGTTGAAATGTTGAAAATTGGTGGAAGAAAAATAGAACAGGTATTAAATATTTTATTCAATAAAGTAATTGATGAAGGAAAGATTCCTCAAGAATGGTACAACTCCGAAGTCATTTTCCTTGCTCTCACATCTGTATAAATTACTAACTAAAATCATAACCAACCGCCTAACACATATGCTCGATTTCTATCAACCTATCGAGCAGGCTGGATTCAGAAAACATTTTAGTACCATAGACCACTTGCACACCGTAAAAACACTGATAGAAAAATGCACCGAGTATAATGTTCCAATTCATATGGCGTTCGTCGATTTCCATAAAGCATTCGATTCCATCGAAATATGGGCAAAGCTTGAATCTCTAGAAAATGCACGTATAGATTCAAGATACACTAATATAATTAAAAACATATATGAAAATGCCACCATGCAGATAAAGCTGGACGAAAGCACAAAAACTAATCCCATAAGGCTACAACGGGGAGTAAGACAAGGAGACACCATCTCTCCCAAACTATTTACCCTTGCTCTAGAAGACATTTTTAAGAAACTAGAATCGAACAATAAGAGTATCAACGTCGACGGATCATACTTAAACCACTTGCGATTCGCAGATGACATAGTTTTAATAGCCGATAATATCCAAGAACTAAATGATATGTTACAACAATTAAATGCAGTTTCAGGAGCGGTAGGCTTAAAAATGAACTACAGTAAAACAAAAATACTGAGCCGAGACCAGACAAATATAACAATACAAAATCATACCATAGAAAATGTTGAACATTATGTATATCTAGGTCATGTTATCAAACTAGGAAAACCAAATCAAGATGCTGAAATTAAATTAAAAGAAGAACACAACTGGCATGAGGCGCTTTCGGCAAATTAGCATATATCTTGAAAAACACCTCCATTCCTGTACACTTAAAGAAAAAGGTGTATAACACATGCATACTACCAGTTTGTACTTACGGCTTGGAGACAGTAGCCCTCACCAAAAAATCTGCTAAAAAATTAGACACAACGCAAAGAGCAATGGAACGAATCATGCTTGGAATATCACTAAGAGACAAGATTAGAAACACCGAGATAAGACGTAGAACGAAGATTAGGGATATTGTGGAAGAAATTACAAAAATTTAATGGCGCTGGGCAGGTCACGTAGCCCGATATAATAACAACAGGTGGACACGGAGAATTCTAGAATGGAGACCAAGGACGACAACAAGACGCATGGGAAGACCTCAAAAAAGATGGGTAGATGACATAAGAACAGTGCCAGGCAAACAGTGGATTAGATTGGCGCAAGGTAGAGAAAGATGGAAGCAATTGGGAGAGACCTACATTCAGAAGTGGATGGAAAATGGTTGACAAAGAAGAAGAAGAAGACTTTAGACACTCCACCCTCCATAAAAACTGTATTCATCTGTATGTGTTTCTTGGGTATTGAGAGCTTCGCCATCGCATTCCATACTTGATTTCTCTCCAGGCTATTATATGCCTGCCGGAAGCATATATAGAGGTAGTATATCGGTCTGTTAAACTCACAGCCTTTCTCTAAAAGCTGTTTCAGGTATAAACAGTTGGTCTATTGTTGATCTATTTGTCCTAAATCCAGCCTAGTTTTCTCCCACAATATTTTTAGCATATGGGGATAATCTGCTAACAAGGACAATTAAGAAGATTTTTAAAAGCTATTTATTAATGATTAGACTTACAGTACATTCAACCAACTTTCATCTCTAAACGATTAACGGAATTCGCAGAAAACTTGTGTTCTCCATAAAGTTTAACACTTTGCTAAATTTTAGCTATAAAATAAATATATGTGTCATTAACCCGTTGTTCATAGTTTTGCATATTTTGTTACATTTTTTTTTAATAAATAATATTCTTGCATATTGTTATTTAACGTAAATTTCATTCACCCATTCGTTTAATAACTTTTTCCTGAAACAAATACTACAATCTCAATTTAAATAGTGGTGGTTAGATTGACATAGGTAATGGTTGCCATGGTTGGCATAAGTAAAAAATATGGCCTCAAAATCAACATTTTGAATACGAAATATATGGTGATTAGCAGAAACCCTCCAGAAAACCCGAAAATATGCATAGGTGACGATCGCATAAAACGCGTGAAAACTTTTAAATACCTTGGCACCACAATCAATGACCAATCGGATCCACAACAAGAGATAAAAACCCGAATACAAATGGCAAGACAAGCTTTTGTGAAATTCAGACCGCTCCTATGTAATCAAAACCTAAATTTCGAAATACGCTACAGAATGGTCAAGTGCTACATATGGTCCATCTTGCTTTATGGCATGGAAACGTGGACTTTGAAAAAAACATCTATCAACAAACTTGAAGCATTTGAAATGTGGTCATTAAGAAGAATGATGCGCATACCTTGGGTGGATAGAGTTCGAAACGATGACGTCCTTAAGAGAGCCGGCGTGGAAAGAGAACTCTTTAAATTAATTAAAAAACGCAAGATTGGTTACCTTGGGCACATATTGAGAGGAGCAAAATATGAAATACCACACTTAATCCTACAAGGGAAGATCGAAGGTAGGAGAGGAGCCGGCCGCAAACAATTATCCTGGTTGAGAAATATTAAAGAATGGACAGGAATACACAATACAGGCGAGCTGTGTCACGCCGCCAAGAACAGAATTCTAGCAATGAAATAGTCGCCTACGCACTTTGGTGTATGGCATGTTAAGAAGAAGAAGGTTAGATTGACCATATGTCTGTTAGAGTGTACCGTTTTGAGACATCTGCGATTAGGGGTTAAAGTTAGAGTTTTGGTAAATATATTTAACTTTTTATTTTCAAATAAAAATACTTGTACTAAAAACAAAATAATTGTGGGAAATATTTTAATTTGTTTATGCACAGTTTTCAACCATTTCTAAACTTTTTATCAAAAAAAATTTAATTACAATCGGCATATCTAACGATCAATAATCTAATTTGCTTAATCTGTTTAGGATCTTTGTAGGCGGTTATATTATATTTTACCTCTCAAGCACAACAGTTAGAAAGTTTCTGTCATATTGATCTAAACTCAGTACATATATTGTAATTCAAACGTGTAGTTTCAACTGACCATCATGCCTAGACGTAAGTTGGATATTGATGAATTAATTGCAAATGTGCATAAATACTTTATCATGTTTGGTTCGCTGGGCAAATTATGTTATCCCGTAAAAATAGAAACTCAATAAAAGTCTCGGAAAGTTTCAGTTACAATAAAATCATATACTTTATCACCAAAAATTAGTTGGAAAAATTCTACAGGAGTTTTTCCTTTTATGCCACTCACAACAAGTCCCAAAATTTTCAATATATCCATCACTATTTTGGGACAAATTTCTGCGGCTTCTTTCTTTTTTTTTAACAACAGAAGATGTAGATGGCCCTTCCAGCTCGTCGCTTTTGTTTTTATTTTCTGTTTTTGTTTTCTGGATCTCCTTTAGGATTTGCCACTATTTCCACAGTACGAGAAACATCAGTTACGTCTGGCAGACCAATATAGTCGTGTCCTCTGAAAAACAGTACTTCAAGGTTTCTTATATTGTTTTGAACGGTTTGTTATTCATTGTAATTTCTGGAACCAAGTGATAAACATTTACAGAGAAATCATTTTAGTGCCCAGTGATCTATATACAGATTGCTGGAGTTTTAATGACTATAAGGGTGCGTTCATTACGGAGACCATCGCATGGTATCCTCGCCTAGATCATAGCACTGACAGTGAACGCTCGCATTTAAAATAAAATGCATTTATTTTACCTGGCGATCGATACGATGGTTTGAGCGAGGCTCGGTGGTCGGCCTCTCGTAGTATCGATCGTACTACGAGATCGAAAAAATACTAAGCTTGAATACTATGGTCCACATCTATGGTCCGATACCTGGCTCGAGGCTGGGCGGTGCGCTTTAACAGTAAACGCTGGCACTTTAAAAATAATGCATTTATTTTACCTGGCGATGATAATATGATACCATCCTATGGTCTGAGCGAGTGTCGGCGCCTCGTTATGAGCGCACACTTACTCTAACGTCACACAAAATTGAATAATTATTTCTATTACATTTGACAAACGTATTATCGGACAATAATATAAATAATATTAGTCCTTACCTATGTACCAACAAGCCGATAATAAAAATATAACAATATAGCAGTAACAAGGGACAAATCTAACACATTTATACACTCCGAATTTTCACTAAGAAATGACAAATTGAATAAAAATTTCTACCTGAAACTGACACAAGATAAGGTGATCTACAAGGTAGATCACTGGGCGTTAATGACTTAAAGTCATATACTATAGTGTATTTTTATGTATGAGAGAGTAATAAAACAATAAATTATGTATGCAAATCCCTAAACTGTTGATACGGGTGACTCAATGAAAAACAGATATTTGTCAACGAGTTTACAGAAGTATATAGGAAAACAATTTTAAATTGAGTATGACCACTAGGTATAAAGGTTGGAGCAGAATAGAATACAATAGTTGTGAGAGTTACTAATCCCTAAATAAGGTTGCCAGTGTCGGAGTGATGGAGGTTAACAGGTACTAATGAATTTGCAAGAAATGTAAGATGTTTATTTTATTGGTTACATATAACCAATAAAAGTTTAATAAGTACCTACCTATTTGCAAAATAAAGTTTAATTCTTTAGATAAAATAAAACGTTTTATTTTATCTATTTGCAAAATAAAGTTTAATTCTTTGCGTATTTGCAAAATAAAGTTTAATTCTTTAGATAAAATAAAACGTTTTATTTTATCTGAAATGAGTGCATTCCACGAAGTAAGGGTTTCAACAATCAAACATTTAATTCTTTAATTCCAGGAATCTACGACAGTAATTGACTAGTTAATTACCTTCTAAACTTATTCCACAGAAAATGTGATAGTAGGTTTTTCCATTTTGTATATAGGAAGGTCCAAGTGGCGTATTCAAAATTCTTAACAGTTCACTAAAAGTAGGTACTTCAGTTGCAAGGTGCAGTTTATTGTGTATACTAGTGTTATGGAAAATTTGGAAGTGCCGTGTAAACGCCGAAAAATTGGTCCTCTAACAGTTAATGAAAAAACATTAATATTTAATTGTTTTAAATCATTTACAGACAAACGTTTATGTGAAAGTGTTGATGAGACCGTTGATTTAGTTAGCAGTACACTTGGTGTTGGGAAATCTACGATTTACAGAGTTATTAAAGAAGAGAAATGTGGTAGTTTTCAAATGCCACGTAATGCTCCAGGGAAACAAAAATTTCAAATAGAATATCATTTTAAAGAAGGACTTCGACGGAAAGTGCATGAATTCTTCTTTAGACAAGAATTTCCAACATTGGATAAAGTTCTTGTCTCAGTTCGAGATGATAAGGATTACCCAGAAATGAGTCGAAGTACGTTATGGAAACTTTTAAAAGAAATAGGCTTCCGCTGGAAAAAGAATCCCAGAAAGTCTATTTTATTAGAAAGAAGCGATATTGTCATATGGAGAAGACATTTTCTAAGAACCATAAAGGAAATGAGAAACCAAAAAAGAAAAATATTTTATCTTGATGAAACATGGATCAACGAGGGTCATACACCAAATAAATTTTGGCAGGATGAAACTGTTACAAGTCAAAGGCACGCTTTTGTAAATAACTTATCTACTGGTTTAAACCCACCATCAGGAAAGGGGCGCAGGCTGATAATAGTACACATTGGCAGTTCAGACGGTTTTGTTGAAGGTGGTTTATTAACTTTTGAATTATAGAAGGACTGTCCACAACCAAGTGGTTAAAAAAAGACTTGCAGAATTGGCTGAGTTCAAAAAATATTACGTACCATCCCGGATCTATAAGAAAGGAACTTTATTCGTTGTGTGCCCTTCATAAAGAAAAATTAAAAAATACGAAATTGATGAAATTGCCAAAAATCGTGGAATGACAGTACTTAGATCCCCACCATATCATTGTGAATTAAACCCGATTGAACTGGTATGGGCACAGATAAAGAGTGAAGTTTCAAGAAAAAATACCACTTTTAAAATTCATGATGTTAAACAGTTGTTTTTGGAGGCCGTAAATAATGTAAAACCTGAAAACTGGGAAAAGGCAGTAAATCACACTATTAAAGAAGAGGAAAAAATGTAGAAGCTGGACAATATTACTGATAAAATGATCGAGCCAGTTATTATAAATCTTGGTTCTGAAAGTTCATCTTCTGAATCTGATTTGGATTTGTAACAAGTAGCTGTAAGTTTTATATTAATATTTTTATTCATCTATTTAACATATATTAGACGGTTTTAAAAACTCTTTTTCTCTTTTGTAATTTTTAAAAATTAAAAAAAATGTGAATTTTTTAAAACCCTTTTTAATGTAGGCCAGTCAGTTCTAATATAGTGTGTGATAAAAGAGGTCACTTTTGTTTACATACACATAACACTTTATAACACTGAAATAATTCATTTATTTTTTACAATTATTCAAAGTAATTTTTCAATTAAACTTGAGCACGCCCATGGAGTGGTCGGAGCTACCAGTTAAAATTATGCTAATTGCTCTCTCGTTCATAAAAATAAACTATAAGTAAAAATAAAAGAAACTTAATCTGGCAGTTATATTATTTTATACTTTAGCTGTCAGTTGATAATTAACTTGATTGATCTGGCTCTAGCTCCTGACCTGTCAAACTTCATATATTTTACAAAAATCAATTATTTGTATGGTTTTAAAAGGTTCTGAGACAATCCCAAACAAAGAAATGTACAAATATAGCTACATAAAATATTGCAGTAAAACAGAAATTTTTATGATGCACTTCAGTTTCATTAAATTTATTGAAAAATTGGAATTGTTTGATATCACATAAAAGAGAATTTTTAAGTAATAACTCTAAGTGTACGGTTTCCTCTTATGGTAATAGCTAATAAAAGTTTTAAAGCTGCGATACCATCGTTTTTGGTTATTATCTTTTGTTTCGTATAACAGCGAAACTGGGGTTAATGATTCTTCATTCTAAATATGTATTTAAACAATTTAAGTAGAGAATAAAGACATCTGTCAATATAATCTTATTGCTTTTTAAAAAAAATTTTATTTTTTCTTTTATTAAGGATAAATCTAAACTTAATTTATAGTACATTTGAAAATGACTGACAGCACAAATTTTATTGCACGTGGGCTAAAACCCGATAGAACATCATAAAATGAAATCAGAACATCATTGTTCTGAAAATGTTTGTGTTTTACCTAAAATCATCTAGTCATTTTAATCAACAAATGATATAAGTACGTAATCTCTACAGATACAAAGTATTTACAATTTTTTGTACTATTTTGTAACGCTAAGACTACCAAAGAGAATTGAAGTACTATTGTAAAAATAATACCTCAATCAACCATGGGAGCTTATCGTCTATACCTTGCCTAGCTCAGTATCTCAAGGTGAGTTCGTCTTGTCTTCAACTATAGCCCAGTCTGGTTATACAAAAATCATCGATTTCACGGCAAAATGTTTCGCAGATATCTGAAGCTTTTAAGACATAGGTGAGGGATACTAGATGATAAATAGATGAAAAGATACTCCTAGTTTTACCTTGCATTTTTTTTAAGCAATAATTTATGGTCACAATTTGATTTTTTGTCTATAAATTTTTTGCCTTATATTTTAAATAAACAATATTTATGCCATTTTTTTATGTCAAGAATATCTTTATTTTCCCGTTTTTTCAATTAAAATTGATAAATAATTTACGGAGATATTTGCAAAAAAGCAGTTTTTTGCACTAATTTATAAATTTAATTAATTTTTTTATTAACAAAATAAAATGATATTAATACATTTCAACATTGAGGAATTACCGTCCTTTAAATTTGTGCGAAATTTCCCCTTGATCGGTCAAATAGTTTAAAAGTTATTCAATTTGTTTATCCTTGGGACTAATTATTTAAACCATTGAACTTGCCCTACGAATGATGCTAGAGACATTTAACAAATTTCATAGGATTCTTTAAGAGTTATACTATCTCATAAATTAAATGAATATTGAGTTTTCATCGAAAGTATTTACAAAATAAACATTTGAAAAAAGGGAATGTTTTTTACTTATAAAAAATTGAAATAACTTCTATATTTTTCAAGATACAGACTTGTGCGTACAACCATTAGATAGCTGGTAAAAAAACTCATATTTAACAAAAAAAATAAACCTTCTATGAACAATAGTAACGAAGTTAGCGACAATTTTTTTGTTAATTATATCTCCATTGTTTATAAACATTAAGAAGTAAAATTTGCACAAATTTTGAATGAAAATCTAAACTTCATATTGAATTTTATGGCTATAAAATTCATCCAATTTTTCGAAACTTAAAACCTTTCGAAACGAAGTTACTTTCGAAAGATCGACATAGGAAAGTGGAGGGGAAACTGTTTTAGCTCCTCGCTGCAAAATTTATTATTATGGTTACGCATTTATCATTCAAAAGCTTCAACAGTTCTGTAGGAATTTCATCAGGTCCATTTGCTTTTCCATTTTTAGCGTTTCTTATTGCGTATTCTACTTCTTCTTTCAATATGTCTGGCCCAGTTGCATTGATTATCTGAGTTAAGTTGTTTCTATCGTCTTCAAGTAATTCATGCAGGTATTCTGTCCATCTTTTTATTTTATTCTCTAGATCTACAATAAGATTTCCATCTTTTCTTTAAGTTTACCTATTTGGCATTTCTTTATGCTTCCTGTTATCTCTTTTACTTTTTTGTGCATATTGAACGCATCGTACTTTTTCTTATAGGTTTCATTCAGGTAATTCTTCACATTGTTCTTTAATCCACTCCTCTTTGGCTTCTTTTATTCTCTTTTTTATGTGTTTATTTATTTCTTTGTATTTGTCTGGGTAATTCTTCATCTTTCTTCTTTGTTCCATCAAGTCTAGTATATCTTGTGTTATCCACCCCTTATTCTTTGTTGTTGTTTTTGTAAGATGTTTCTTTCCTGCTGTTTGTATAGCTGTATTTATGTACTTTAATTTTTGGTTAACGTTGTTTGTATCGTTAATTTGTTGCTGCACTGAACGGAGATTTTCATTTATTTCTTCTCCTGTTTCTTGACGTAAATTTTTGTTTCTAAGTTTATTTAAATCTAGTGCCTTTCTGTGTGGTCTTCTAATCTTTTTTGGTCTTGCCTCTATCACAGTAACTACCGGGTTATGATCTGAGCCTATATCAGCTCCTGGGTACGTCTTAGTACATTTAACAGCATTATGATACCTACTTGCTATCATAATGTAGTCCATTTGATTTCTCGCTATTTTTTCTTTGGTATGTTGTGGAGATGCCCATGTATATAACTTTCGAGGAGGTAATTTGAAAAAGGTATTTGTTATTACGAAGTCTTCACTTTGGCAAAATTGAATCAATCGATCTCCTCTGTCATTTCTGTTTCCAAGCCCATATTTTCCTACTTGTTCTCCTACCTTACCTTGACAAACCTTGGCATTAAGATCGCCCATTAATATGTTAATGTATGGAAAGACTGACTTAATAAGTGAAGACAAACAACCTGCAACAAAAAGGTTCAGACCTGACAGTGAAGTCGAATAAATGAACCAAATTTTAACTTTTAAACCAATGTATGTAAAGAAAATAAAAAAATTAAAGTTCAGTAAACATTGCAAAATTTAATAAGGCAAGCGATGAAAAAATCGACTTATTTTATCAAAGCAGTAAGGCAGATTAGATTAATATTGTATATCATATTTGTAAGAAAAATAGAATAAAAATCAATATTGTTAATTATAAAAATACAAACAATTATAATTAATATAAGGAATATAATGTGTACCTATGTGTAATATAATGAATTACCTGAAATTTAATTTATAAAATATATAAGTATTATTACATCATTGATATAAAATAAAAAAACATATGTTGATTTTCCAGGATTTTCCGAGATTTATGGGGGGTGAAAATTATGTCATCATTATTAATACTGCGACAGACTATTCGAGCAAATTAAAAAAAAAATAAGTATTTAGGGTGAATTTCAAATGGACTCAATTTTTCCGAGTTTTCCCATATTTCCCGGCCAGTGAAAACTATGTAGTTATTCATATTTCGACGAGCTACCCCAGAATAAAAAAAAAGGCTTGCAGTTGCAAAGGAAGCCGAGATAATGTAAATTTTTCCTATGTGTTGCAATTTGAAGTTCCGATGCCGAAAAAAAAACGGAGCTGAAACAGATATCCTCTCCACTTTCCTATGTCGATCTTTCGAAAGTACCGTCGTTTCGAAAAATTAGATAAATTTTATAGCTATAAGTTTCAATATAAAGTTTAGATTTTCATTCAAAATTTGTGCAAATTTTACTTCTTAATGTTTATAAACATTGGAGATATGATTTTTTTATAAATAGTCACTAACTTCGTTCCTATTGGTCATAGAAGGTTTTTTATTTTTTAATGTTAGCTTTGTTACCAGCTATTCAATGGTTGTACGTACAAGTCTGTAGCTTGAAAAATATAGAAGTTATTACAATTGTTTATAAGTAAAAAACATACCCCTTTTTCAAACGTTTATTTTGTAAATAATTTCGATGAAAACTCAATATCCATTTAACTTCTGAGATAGTCTAAGTCTTAAGGAATCCTATGAAATTTGCCGAATGTGTCTGGCATCAAGCATAGGGCAAGCTCAATAGTTTAAATAATTAGCCTAAGGGATAAACAAATTAAATAACTTATAAAATATTTGACTGATCGGGAGGAAATTTCGCACAAATCTAAAAGATGGTAATTTCTTAATGTTTAAATGTATTAATACCATTTAATTTTGTTAATAAAAAAATTAATAAAATTTATAAATTAGTGCAAAAAAACTGCTTTTTTGCACATACCCCTTTTTCAAACGTTTATTTTGTAAATAATTTCGATGAAAACTCAATATCCATTTAACTTCTGAGATAGTCTAAGTCTTAAGGAATCCTATGAAATTTGCCGAATGTGTCTGGCATCAAGCATAGGGCAAGCTCAATAGTTTAAATAATTAGCCTAAGGGATAAACAAATTAAATAACTTATAAAATATTTGACTGATCGGGAGGAAATTTCGCACAAATCTAAAAGATGGTAATTTCTTAATGTTTAAATGTATTAATACCATTTAATTTTGTTAATAAAAAAATTAATAAAATTTATAAATTAGTGCAAAAAAACTGCTTTTTTGCATATATCTCTGTAAATTATTTATCAATTTTAATTAAAAAAACGGGAAAATAAAGATATTCTTGACATAAAAAAATGACATAAATATTGTTTATTTAAAATATAAGGCAAAAAAATTATAGACAAAAAATCAAATTGTGACCATAAATTATTGTTTAAAAAAAACGCAAGGTAAAACTAGGAGTATCTTTTCATCTATTCATCATCTAGTATCCCCCACCTATGTCTTAAAAGCTTCAGATATCTGCGAAACATTTTTCCACCTTTTTTTTAACCAGACTGGGCTACTAGGTATTGAACCTGATTTCTTAGTTGATAGCAAATAAGACAAATTTTAACCAAACATATTTATTAAAAACAATAAAAAAGCAATAATTAACCCTGCCAAAGCTTAACAGTCAATAAGTGCTACTTATTGCTTCGATGGGCTGCTTGTGTGTTCTAGCTGTTAGGTCCTCCAAGTAAAATTTGTGGTTTCTGGGGAGCTGCAGTCACATGTGGTCGTATGTCCTGATTAGGTTGTTAAATCCAATAAACTCAATAAAGTTGTCAATATTGTAAGTCCAATAAAGGTTGTCGATATGCCAATAAGCCCAAGAGAATTTGTAGACCATAAAATGAATCTTATAATAATGTTTGACTTCTTTTATAAATTTCAAAAAGAGGCAAAAAATAATCCCACCACCTTAGAAAAGTTGTTTTGACAGAAAGTGGGAGACTAAATGAAGTTAGCACAGATGTCATAGGATGTTGCTATAGATATCATGAAACTAGCTTGTCTGTCAACACGGAACAGAATAGTCTGCCGGACAAAAAGAAAGAGGAAGAATATTTATTCTACGGGACAGAAAGAGAGAGAAAATAAAGACAGAGGAAGAAAAGAAAAACAGAGGGCGCCAACCACTTTTTAAATAAAAAATAGTAAAAATTAAACTGAATATAAAAAAAATTAATAAATTAATAAAGAAATTAAAATAAAATAATTATTTAAATATAAATTAATAGATATGTGACGTTTATAACGTTACAATTTAACAAGTTTATACCTCTGTAGTTTACTGGCTGTTTTTTATCTCATTTTTTGAATAGTAGAATTAGTTTGCCCGTTCTTCATTCTTTTTTATTTTATTCTATTTTATAATTTTATTAATTAATGTTGTTAGTTTTTCTGTCATTTCTGCTCCACAATATTTCAGTAATTTGTTTGGTATCCTGTCTTTACCTGCTGCTTTTCTGTTCTTCAGTTTTTCAAATATTTTCCGAATTTTCTGTACATTTATATTGTTTTTCATTTGTGGTAATTTCTCACATTTCAGGTTCTAACGTCGTTTGTTCTTCCTCTGCATAGAGCTGTTTTAGGTTGACAATCCACGTATCCTTTTATATGTGTTTTGGTTCTATTAGTTCATTTACCTCCGTTTTTTACCTCTTATGAAGCGCCATATTTCCTTTTGCAGACCGTAAAAGTCATGTTCCATTTCTTTCGAAAAGCATTCCCAGTGACCATTTTTTTTTCTTACAAGTGCATGTGTTTCGTATTGGATTGCAAGTAAAAATCCTCAAAGACAACAAAATATTTACATAAAAAAAATAATTTAAATTACAGTCCATTGTGGTTTATTCTCATGTATGAAATATTAAAGATATTTGTGATTAATAATACATTGATTTAAGTAATGTCTTTTGATTACGAATATTTGTTTTGTATGAGACATTATTATCTAAATATATTTCCTTGATATCCCTTTCTAAATCTCGTAAGTTAAGTGTTTTCTTTCATTATAAAAATTACTCCAATAATCTCTTATCATTTTAAGGAAATAAAATAAGGTAGTATTTGATGGCTCCCATAAATAAATGAATATTGAAAGAAATGAATCTTAATGAGAAAAACTCGCCAGTTGTTAATTTTTATGGTTTACACGCTCGAATCGTAAAATGGAATTAAAGGAAAATATTTCAATAGTACTGATGAAATAATATCTTTAAATTAGCCATTCCCATTAATTACTCAAAGATCTTAAGTATATTATCAAAGGTTTTAACGACCCATAACAGCTATTTTACAACAAAACGATACTAATAACGTATCTTTTTTCGAAGATATTGATTGGCTGTTGGCCTTTAAATCATCATAATGGTAGAACTATAAAAAATCGTGTTTTATTATTGGCTTTGGGTAAGAATAGACCACCTCGTAGAATATTTCGGAGTGGAGATGCAAGTCGAGATAAGGCTTTAGAAGATCTTAGTCATCAAATTGGTTGTATTATTTTATTCTGAATTTGAAATTCTATAACTGACAGATTGAATTTTATAATAGTTATATTGGGTTTCGTATGTAATAATATTCAAAAATGTTTCAGAATAGGTACAAATGATATTTCAAAAACGATATACTTAATTAAAACTATATATATACTTATATACTTACTTATATATACTTTAGTTTTACTTTAACTTTAACTAGTATAATCTGGTCAACTGACTAATGTCAGTTCATCTTTATAGAATAGAATAGAGCAATAGTTGCAATATTAGAGTTTCTCCAGGTAATACTAGTATCATTAACAAAAAGAAAAATTTTTTCATCGATTTTTAAGTTAGTGATGTTTTTTTTATTAATATGAAAATTTACAATCTGCTATTACTTATAAGCTATTAGTAAATGTAAGTATTGCAAAAACAGGAGAGGAGAAATTATCCAGTGATAACAATCCCAATACTAACACAAATTAAATTATTGCAGGATTATAATTTGAAACTAAAATTGAAATGAAAATTAAAATTAAAATTGAAATTAGTGAATAAAGTCTGTTGGTCACTGTCTCTTCAATCTTCGTCTGACTTCTGGTTGAAGGTGTAGTTGTCTTGCTTCCTCGTTGGGGTGGGCTGGCAGATGTTCTAAATAATTTCTAGAGTGAGTTGTTTAAAACTTGTGCTGAATTTGGTTGTTAATTTTGTGGAGAAAGTACATTTGGGTATTCTGGTTGAATTTTCTGTTGCTGATATTCAATATTTATAGGTTGCCCATTAACAGTAGCAGTATAAAAAGGAACACTCACCGATAAATTTGGTGGAGCACTCATTTTAATTGTTAAAACTGTATATTTTAATTTTTAAATAGTTTAAAAATATTGTATGCACTTGATACACGATAATGACGGTAAAAACGCGACCGGATCCCGTTTTTAATCACCACTATAAACTTTCGCCTAATTTGTATCGATGTTTACAGGTCGAGAGTCAAATGAATACAAGGAAAAGTAGAAGACCCAATTCTGAACCTTGTGGTACTCCACATACAATGCTTTTGTGACTGGAGTCAGTATTATTTTTCTCTAACTGATTGTTTACTATTTCCCAAGTAAGATTAGAACCAATTCAAAGAAATACCTCGAATTCCGAAGAAATTTAGTTTTTTTATCAAAATGTGATTTGATTTACACAATCAAAAGTTTTGGCATTATCACAATTAGACAGGAATGTCGTAGATAGGAACCACACAGACATCAACAAAGAACACAGAAAAAAATAGAAAGAACTATGTACACCTTAGACAATCTAGATAACGAGAGAGTTACTTTACTCCTGGAGACTAACTGCAGGAATCACATAGATCAACGACGGATGAATACGAACATATTATAACAAACTGCATGAAAGACGCAACGCTAGAAGGCTTAGGGCCACAGGTACGGAGAGTAGATAAAACATATTGGTGGGATAAAAAAGTGGAAGAAAAGAAGGAAGTATATCTAAATTTATTACAACAGGGAGACGAACATACAAAATAACAATATAAAAACTTAAATAAAGAAGTCAAACGAGAAGTGGTTAAAAAGAAAAATAGTGCATTGGAACAAAAATTCCAATACCTAGAGAACCATATATAGGAGGGACAAAGAGCTCTAAAGCCTGGAGAACTATAAAAACGATGAGAACAACGACAAAAAACCAAGTCATAATAAATAGAATACCAGAGAACACATGGGTAGAGCATTTTGAAAACTTATTAACAGAGAGAAGAGAAAGGTTTAAACAGACAAATGAACAACTGGAAGTCGAAGAAAGAATCGAAATATTAATAGAACAAGTGAAAGAAGCAGTTAAGGGAATGAAATTTAAAAAATCTCTAGGCCCAGGCGAAATACATCCAGAGTTGATTAGGTATGGATCATCAAAACTGTTTGAAATAATCCGAAAATTATTCGAAAGATACTTAAACGGAGAAGAAGTTCCAGAAAATTGGAGACAATCGTATATCTCTCCAATACACAAGAAAGACACAAAGACTCATCCTAAAAACTATAGAGGGATCGCAGTGATTGCTACTATAGGCCGACTATACTCAAAAGTACTACGAAACCTGATAGAAAATGATATTAAAGACAAACAACCCGAACAACAAGCAGGATTTAGGGCCGGACGTTCCACTATAGATAATATTTTCACATTAAAAATTGCAATGGAAAAACGAGTGCAGAGAAATAGAGAAATCCATATAGCTTAAATAGATTTGGAAAAAGCAGATGACAGTGTACCGATCTCCCAACTATGGGGAGACATGGGGACCGGATCCGGGGACATGGGTACCGATCTCCCAACTATGAGGAGATATTACATATTTAATATGTAAAATCTAGGTTATAGACTATCTAAAAATCTGTGGAACAGAAATTTCATTATTTTTGTAAACCTATCTGTCTATTCGACATGATCCTACACAAGCTGGTAGACCTAGCACTAGGATTATAGTTTGTATAATCGCCCTATGGATGTGTTGACATGAAGGCCTCAAGGAACTTGGTTGATTGTTGCAGCTAGTGCAAATAAGGAAGTAGACCTCTCATTCGAACTTCAAATTAAAAAAAAAATTAATAAAAGCAATTGCCGGACTTAAAATCCAATTAAAAACAAGTTTATTTTTCAGAAGTATCTCTTAATATTATTAAAAATATTTACATAGAGTGTCCTAGTTAATATTGAAACCTACTAATATACTACTACTCGTGAAGTTACACAACAGGAAACAAAAAAAACTAGAATACATTATTCAAATTCGGACTAGACGTATATCGTGTTTTTAAATTAATCATCTGCATTATTAAATTTAATATGGGTCCAATAAAAAGAGAGACCCGTATCCTACTAAGCGCTGTTGACAGTGTCCGTCAAAAAAATCAAAAAAACTCAACGCGCTTTTCAAACAGTTACCTGGGCCATACCTTATCGTCTTTCTAGACGATCAGACAAGTTTTCTTCGTTATTTATTACCTCTCTCATCTTACCTTAACTTGGACTGGCAATACGCATGTATATATAAGTAATGTCTTGTAATATACAGGGAGGCACATCAAAAACATTTTAAATATGTTTTAACATGATTTTAATATATGTATATGTTTTATGGAAAACCACTAGACGACTGTCTCATAGACTCCTTAAAAGACTAATAAATATTATGGATAACTAATGGAAATAAATAAATATTTCTTATCGATAATGACGTTTTTCTAAGACGACTTTTTTTCTATGTGAATGCAATGCAAATAACTTGGGAAAGATGAGTCGGTGTTAATAAGTTTATGGTGTAAAGTATGTATGTGTATGTGGTACAGGTTTTGATGAGTATTTCTAAAATAAAGTTTGTTCTCTATGTAGTTGCACAACTACAATGTTATTGTTTTTAAATCCGGCAATATGGATGATACAATCAACAACTCATTCCATATCAATATCGAACAAAACAAATATAGCTAAGTTGGTATAGTATTGGTAGTACTTGGTCACTTTTAGTGAAGTCAACCAACCACTCTCCAACAGATTGTTTAGTCTAGTTATTACATTTACACTCTGTGTAAACTACATTTGCCACCAAACTAACTTCTTATTGCGCCGTCTCCTTTCGAAGGTTGGCGATCCACATGGAAATTGTAGCTTTGGAAACTGCTGTACGAAAGATTTCTGTGATTCCTGTCTGAAAGATTTTCTCAAACCATCTCCTTAGCTCTTTCAGCCACGAGTTCGGGCGTCTTCCAACTGATCTTTTGCCCTGAACTTTACCTTTCAATATGATTTAGTCATTCATATCTTTCACCTCTCAACACAAGTCGAAAATTGATTTGCTAATGAAAATAACGACCATGATTGTCATATGATATCTTTGCTGCTGATTTCGAATCTGATGAGGATTATGTCGAAGAACAAAACTCCAATAAAGATACTGATGAAACTAAACAAAGTGATAGTAAAGTAGATAATGACAGTTAGAAATATTGCAAGTTTACTTTTAAAAGACAGGTTATATTGGTGTACAACCCTCAAGGCTTGGTCGTAAAGCAGCCAAAAATATTTTTACGCATTTATTAGGCCTCAAAGGAAAAGCCAGGATACTTTAGTCCCATGAAGAAGCCTGGAATTTATTGTTTAATTAACAAATGAAGGATATTATCTTTTTTTACGCAAATGAAAAAATCTTTTGCAAAAGTGAAAGTATTGTTACGAACATGTATTCGGCGTGGCCCATGTAACGGTTTCATCTAGAAAGCGCCGAGACCTTTCCACAGATGTATCGAGCGCAGGAGAGGTCGACTCGTCAAACAACGAATTAGAGGTGGGAGTACTCTAGATAATTCTAGAACAATATTTTTGGTATATATATATGTAACGATGTTATGAGTAGGGTAGAGTTGATAAGATATTACCGAACTCTTAACCCTTAAATAAATATATTTACATAAATTCATAAATCAATCTCGCTACAGTATCTCTATGCAAAGTTACCCCAGATTTAGGAATGGAATATTTCGTGCTATGATGTCGCAGTAGAAGATTCAATTTGTAGCTTTGTGCTTGCTTCTATGCTTAAGGTTTCATGGTAAAGTAACAAGAGCAATGAAAAACCAGCGGAAAAATTTGCACCCATACGCGAATAATGGGAAGTCTTTATAAGCAACGATATATCAAATTACACTCCTTTTGCCTTATGTACTATCGATGAACACCTTGTAAGATTCAAAAGAACATGCCCATTAAAAATTATTATGAGCAGTGAGCCAAATTAATATGGAATAAAGATAATGATAATGAATAACTCTAAAGATAACTGGTTTAACTCAGTACCTCTAGCTGATCAAATGATCAGAAAATTCAAAGTCTCTCCTCTCATAAGCTCCAAAGTCTAAAAAAGTTGTTCTTTCGCTATCAACATTATGATGATTCGTGAAATGCTGTTTAGGAAAACCAAACCTTATACAGACTATAATGCACCAAAAGGATGTACAGATACGGTTGACCAATTATGCCATTCTTATACCTACTAGTGTTATTTTCTCTCGCAAATCCACATTTTAAAGAATATACATCTAATAATATAATAGATCATTTCTAAGATCTTTGGAAACAGCTTTAATTGAACCATAAATGAGAGAGAGGCTTCAAATACTTTATTTACAAAAATCACTCAGGCAAAAAAAATGTGACCTTTCAACACAACATGTCAAGTTTAGTCAAGCAAACTTGGAAGTATTTCTGCAAACAAAAATATATAAAAATGAAGCACGTATGCTTGGCTTGCCATAAGCTTACTCCGTGGGACATAGAGCTAAAGTGTGTTGTGAATGTGATCATCAAAATGAGTAAAATTCAAATTATGTTTCTTTCTTTTTTAAGAAAATGTGTTTTAATTATTTTTTGTTATTGCTATAAATAAGAGAGAGAAAATAAAATACACTAAAGTTCAAAATTAAACGAACACTCAGAATTTTATGCATTTTTTCGTTTTTAGAGAAGACCATTTTTAATTTTTTTTAATTTTATTTTATGCCTTACTAGCGATAACGTTTTTTTCTTGTTTTAACCTGTTTAGATAAATTTATTTTTAACAGTTCTTCAAAAACTTTTTATTAGTATCATGAAATACAGCTTTATTTTAATATTATTTTGGTATTTTAAATGTTTACAAATTTGGCTTTAGTCTCTTTTTGTTATATTCTTTTCAAAAATTCCCATAAAAAAATTATGATACCAGAAGAAGTAGCACAAGCTGTTGCTTTACAGAATGATGGGCGGAGCATTCGTTAAACCGCAAATGTCTCTCAAAGTACAGTGTTTGATGCAATACAAAGGATTCGGGAAACAGGACAATACATCAGGAGGTACAACCACAAGGCGAAAAAAAAACACAAATCAATTTTACAATTAAAGGATTGTTCATGTTTATAGAAACACATTTTACATTTATACCATTCGAAGATGCTTAAATGAATATGTATTAAGGTCCAGTCCTCGACACCACGGGACATCTATTAAAAGCAGATCATCGGTGGCAATCTTTACACTTCGCCCTCGAACGTATTAATTGGGGCGTTAAAGAATTGGGTGCGGTGGTTTTCAAGGAATATTCAAGAATTAACACATACTCTTCAGATGATCGGCCTAGGATTTAAAGAAGAGCTGGTGAACGTTATCATCAATGTTGTTTCACTACCAGAGTTCAATTTGGTGAATGTGCCATAAGGTGGCAGAAATTTCCCTAGAGGGGACAATTTAAGCATTAAAAAGTATATTGACAAAATCTGGAAGATCATTTTGTTAAATTTGCCCCATTTGTTGGAGAAAACTTTCGTCAGATGAAAAATAATACTCGGGGTTACTTGGATGAAATTGGGATTCATTTATTACCATAGCCCCTAAGGAGTTCACACTTAAACCCAATAGAGCATGGATGGGACATTCTGGGACGATGTAATCAACGTAACCACGTAGAGTTGCAAATCCCTCAGGAAACATTTGCTGCCCTAATCCGACGTATGACTGATCAAATGAGAGCCCTAATTATAGTTCATGGAGGTAAGAGACCATACTAAATCTCGTTTTTTTATTAAAAGATGTTTAAAATTAAAAAAATTTGATTTTTCTTCTTTAATTTTATTCTTTTTTCGTTGTTAAATTCTTGATATTTGTAATGATTTTTACCCTTAAATTATAAATACTTAATTGGAAACATCCTAAACTTTTTTAAACGCCAATTTTAGGAAAAATCTGGGTGTAAGATTAGTTTTGCACTTCAGTGTAATTGATTTGATTATGTAACAATAAAACACTGAAAACTTTGTTTTCAAAACTTCCACAAAATTTATTTTAAATTCTTATCACTACAGCTGTTTCGGCTGATTGCCTTTAGACCAAAATAGTACAAATCCAATCATTACATCTGAAATTTTACATCTTCTTGAAGTTTGCATAAACCAGGACTACTTTGAATTTAATAATGAATTATATACAAATAACAGTGCAGGACTTATAATGGGCAATCCTCTAAGCCCATTGCTATCAGATATTTTTATGGATCATCTAGAGACAAAGATTTCAAAACATCCCATATTCAAACAGTTTTTATATTGGTGGAGATACGTAGATGACGTACTGGTATGTTTCACAGGAACTAACAGGCAACTCGACCAATTTTTATCGTATATTAATTCTCTTCATAGTCATATTGAATTTACAATAGAAACAGAACAAAATCAATCCATAAATTTTTTAGATTTTAAAAATTACCAGACTTAAAAACAAACATGACTTCTCCATATTTCATAAACCTACCCATACTGACACGACTATTCACAATTCATCATCCCATCCCACACAACATAAACTAGCAGCCTATCATAGTATGTTACATAGATTAACAGCAATTCCTATGTCAAAATACAATTTTGAGACAGAATTAAATATCATTAAGCAAATAGCAGTAAACAATGGATACAACGAACAAACAGTTAATAAAATGTTAAATCAAAAACTACACAAGAAAGCCCTGAACTTAGTATTTCCACCACCAGAGAAAAAACCCAGTACCTTCTGCTCGATCACATATTCAGGCAAAATATCAACAAAAATAGCCAAACACATAAAAAAGAAAGGAATAACACCAGCTTTCAGAACAAATAACAACCTAGGCAAATATATTAAAAACAACAAGAGCCAACATAAAAAACACTTACACAGTGGTGTGTACAAACTTAAATGTGGCGACTGCCCAAAAACTTACATTGGTCAAACAGGTTGAAATTTTAATAAACGAATAGCAGAACATAAAAGGGCTTTCAATAATAGAAAAACAGATTCTACATACGCACTTCACCTTCTAGATCATAATCATTCTTTTAATGACGAATTTAAAATTCTACACATTCAAAATAAAGGCCTTAAGCTATCTTTGTTAGAATCTATGGAAATCAACAAATTAAAAAAACACAGATATAATTCTGAATGACCAGCTTGAGACAAACAGTTCTCCCCTCCTCAACCTATTTCATTAGAGACTATAAAGTGTAAACCCATGCCAAAAACAGATCACTTGAGAAAGGCAATCAGCCGAAACAGCTGTAGTGATAAGAATTTAAAATAAATTTTGTGGAAGTTTTGAAAACAAAGTTTTCAGTGTTTTATTGTTACATAAAATGAATTTCCATCAAGTAACGGTCGAATCCATCAATGATTTGATTATTCTTGTGTATTCAGTAGTGATTAGATAGTCTCTTGTTATCATTTAAAATTTACTTTATTTCTTTAAAAAAATGTCTGATACCTATGTGTGCGGTTTATGTTAAAAAAATAGTTGTGATCTTCCAGGGCTAAGAGATGAAACATAACGAATAATCTAAATCTTTCTACAACAAAAAATTAGATATATTAGCACATTGATATAATTTATATTTTTCTGAGGCTAGTAATAATATTAATTGGTAGAAGTGGTGTCTCCTTGTAGAATGCATCTTGTAGTATACGCTTAAACCTTCTAGGAGTGGTACTAGAGCGAACCATTCGAAAAAGGAACCCGCATATATTCAGAGACAGCCAATATTTCTCAGGACCGCTATATTGTTGTTCAGCTTTAATAGTCATTATGTAAAGACTGTTCAATGTCATGGGCGGAGGACAGAAGGTAATTTCTCTATAAAAAACCGAATAAATTTAAAAATAATTTGTAGTTGGAGCGTATTATTTGTTAGCTAGACGATTTGAAGTGTGTTATTTTTTGGTTCGGTTAATAATGAGTTAGTTTTTTATGTGATTTTAAAATAGCCATTAGCAGTATTTTAAGTAATAGTTGTTTCTGTGTAGGTAGTTAGTCACTTTAGTAGACAATAATTATTAGGATCATTAAGTAATTAAGATAGGAATATCGAATAAAATTCAGAACTGGCAGGTATCGGAGAACATTTCTATGTCTGACCACTGTTAGCTGACCTTTACTAATGATAGTGTGGAAAAGCTCTATCAAATCTCGTGACCCTAGAAGGACGGATATAGAACTCTACAACCGAATCTTAGCAGATGTTATCTAAAATGAAAATACCTTAACTCCGGTATCCGGTATTTATCCAAAACAAAATAAGCTATGTTTATAAAAAAATCCTGCCCGATAAGGATGGTCCAAGAAAGTCGCAAAAAGAGCTCTCTGTAGTGCACTGAACTGAAATACCTTAGGAAGATAGCAAGAACAGCTTTCAGTAGAGCGAAACGCATCACTCAAAGAGGACTGGGATTTTTATCAATCAAACCTCAGGGAGTTTAACAAGTTAACTGCCATGCCAGGCCCATGGGACCGGCACCACAACGTTCCATCATGTCACGTCGGTCCGATTGGACCTGCCCTACAATCCTGTTTTTAATGCAGCTTACCAGGCCACCGACATAACTAACTGTGTACAAAACGTCTGTAAACGCCTGCAAGGGATATTTTTAATAGTAAACATTTTTTTCAATAAAAATGATATAAAAGTGAAGCTTAAAATTTATTTTTATTTTGAAATATGTTTACAAAAACATTACATTTTATATTTCATGTACCTATTCGCTGAAAATTTCGTAAAAATTAAAAGTGTATTTTTTGTTTAAAATTTGAATTATTTCGATTAAGGGTGACTTGCTGATTAAAAAAATTTAAACATGTGGCTAGAAATTATGCACCGTTTTGACGGAAAATCGAAAAAACTGTAGATCATTTGATTTTTATAGTTTCGTTAATCGGCTATATTGGCGTCAATTTTGGTCCGAGAGTCAAGCGAATTAACATTTCCTACCTAAAATTGGCCGCCCGTTCTTCTGCCATACTCATAATTTTTCTACATCTAACTCTTCGTAAAAAAAATTTCCCCTTGGATGTCTGTATTTGCTGAAAATTTCGTGAAAATTAAAAGTGTATGTTTTGTTTAAGATTTGAATTATTTCGATTAACGGTGACTTGCTGATTAAAAAAATCTAAACACGTTGCCAGAAATTAAGCACCGTTTTGCCGGAAAATCGAAAAAACTGTATACCATTTGATTTTTATCAAATTTCGTTAATCGGCCATATTGGCGTCAATTTTGGTCCGAGAGTCAAGCGAATGGACATTTCCTAAATAAAATTGGACGCTCGTTCTTCTGCCATACTCAGAATTTTCCTACATCTAACTGTTCGTGAGAAAAATTTCCACTTGGATGTATTGTATTCGCTGAAAATTTCGAGGAAATTAAAAGTGTATATTTTGTTTGAAATTTGAATTATTTCGATTAAGGATGACTTGCTGATTAAAAAAATCTTAACATACGGCTTAAAATTCAGCACCGTTTTACCGGAAAATCGAAAAAACTATCGATTTTTTAATTCGATTTTTCCTCTTTTCCGGCAAACTGGGGTTAAGGGATCAGAAAAAAACACATGTTTGGAATAAGCTGGACCAAGTGCATGTACCAAAACATTAAACAATATTTTTTTTTGGAAAATTTGGAAAAAATTTTCCAAGGGGGTACCCTTGGATTTTTTTCAAATTTGGTTAATCGGCTATATTGGCGTCAATTTTGGTCCGAGTATCAAGCGAATACAGATTTCGTACATAAAATTGACCGCTCGTTCTTCTGCCTTACTTGGAATTTTCCTACAGCTAACAGTTCGTGAGAAAAATTTCCCCTTGGATGTCTGTATTTGTTGATAATTTCGTGAAAATTAAAAGTGTATATTTTGTTTGAAATTTGAATTATATCCATTAAGGGTGACTTGTTGATTAAAAAAATCTAAACATGCGGCTAATAGTTCTGCACTGTTTTGCCGGAAAATCGAAAAAACTGTAGACCATTTGATTTTTATCAAATTTCGTTAATCGCCCATATTGGCGTCAATTTTGGTCCGAGAGTCAAGCGAATGGACATTTCCTAAATAAAATTGGACGCTCGTTCTTCTGCCGTCCTCGGAATTTTCCTACATTTAACAGTTCGTAACAAAAATTTCCCCTTGAATGTCCGTATTTGCTGAAAATTTCGTGAAAATTAAAAGTGTATGTTTTGTTTAAAATTTGAATTATTTCGATTAAAGGTGACTTGCTGATTAAAAAAATCTTAACATACGGCTTAAAATTCAGCACCGTTTTGCCGGAAAATCGAAAAAAATTTAGATTTTTTAATTCAATTTTTCCTCTTTTCCGGCAAACTGGGGTTAAGGGATCAGAAAAAAACACATGTTTGGAATAAGCTGGACCAAGTGCATGTACCAAAACATTACAAAATTTTCTTTTTGGAAAATTTGGAAAAATTTTTCCAAAGGGGTACCTTTGGATTTTTATCAAATTTGGATAATCAGCTATATTGGCGTCAATTTTGGTCCAAGTATCAAGCGAATACAGATTTCCTGCATAAAATTGGCCGCTCGTTCTTCTGCCAAACTCAGAATTTTCATACATCTAACTGTTCGTGAGAAAAATTTCCAATTGGATGTATGTATGCTGAAAATTTCGAGAAAATTAAAAGTGTATATTTTGTTTGAAATTTGAATTACATATTTCGATTAAAGGTGGCTTGCTGATTAAAAAAATTCCAACGCGTGGCCGGAAATTATGCACCGTTTTGCCGGAAAATCGAAAAAACTGTAGACCATTTGATTTTTATCAAATTTCGTTAATCGGCCATATTGGCGCCAATTTAATTGACTTGCTGATTAAAAAAATTCAGTGGCTAGAAATTATGCACCGTTTTGCCGGAAAATCGAAAAAACTGCAGACCATTTTTGATTGTTATCAAATTTCGTTAATCGGCTATATTGGCGTCAATTTTGGTCCGAGAGTCAAGCGAATGGACATTTCCTACCTAAAATTGGCCGCTCGTTCTTCTGCCAAACTCAGAATTTTCATACATCTAACTGTTCGTGAGAAAAATTTTCAATTGGATGTATGTATTTGCTGAAAATTTCAAGAAAATTAAAAGTGTATATTTTGTTTGAAATTTGAATTATTTCGATTAAGGGTGACTTGCTGATTAAAAAAATCTAAACATGCGGCTTAAAATTCAGCACCGTTTTGCCGAAAAATCGAAAAAACTGTAGATTTTTTAATTCGATTTTTCCTCTTTTCCGGCAAACTGGGGTTAAGGGATCAGAAAAAAACACATGTTTGGAATAAGCTGGACCAAGCGCATGTACCAAAACGTTAAACAAAATTTTTTTTTTGGAAAATTTGGAAAAATTTTTCCAAGGGGGTACCCTTGGATTTTTTTCAAATTTGGTTAATCGGCTATATTGGCGTCAATTTTGGTCCGAGTGTCAAGCGAATACACATTTCCTACATAAAATAGGCCGCTCGTCCTTCTGCCATACTCGGAATTTTTCTACATCTAACAGTTCGTGAGAAAAATTTCCCCTTGGATGTCTGTATTTGCTGAAAATTTCGTGAAAATTAAAAGTGTACCTTTTGTTTTAAATTTGAATTATTTCAATTAAGGGTGACTTGCTGATAAAAAAAACCTTAACACGTTGCCAGAAATTATGCACTGTTTTGCCGGAAAATCGAAAAAACTGTAGACCATTGGATTTTTATCAAATTTCGTTAATCGGCTATATTGGCGTCAATTTTGGTCCGAAAGTCAAGCAAATGGACATTTCCTACATAAAATTGGCCGCTCGTTCTTGTGCCATACTCGGAATTTTCCTACATCTAACAGTTCGTGAGAAAAATTTACCCTTGGATGTCTGTATTTGCTGAAAATTTCGAGAAAATTAAAAATGTATATTTTGTTTAAAATTTGAATTATTTCGGTTAAGGGTGACTTGCTGATTAAAAAAATCTTAACACGTTGCCAGAAATTAGGCACCGTTTTGCCGAAAAATCGAAAAAAACTGTAGACCATTGGATTTTTATCAAATTTCGTTAATTGACTATATTGGCGTCAATTTTGGTCCGAGAGTCAAGCGAATGGACATTTTCTACATAAAATTGGCCGCTCGTTCTTCTGCCTTACTCAGAATTGTTCTACATCTAACTGTTCGTGAGAAAGAAAAATTTCCACTGGGATGTATGTAGGTACCTATGTAACAGTATGTAACTTATTAAAACATTGTAAACACAAGAATGGTGTTTCTTAACACTCTTTGCACTGTGTAGCAACTTTTTTAGTTTTATTCTTTGCTAATATACGACCTTAATTTTTCATATTTGCTTCGTAATATAATTTGTAGTATCTTGGTATGTGACCAGAGTGATGTGATTTGCTGTACTGCTACAACATAGAAACTACCATTTCTTTGCGAAATTTAACCACACCTATTTTGTTACCAGTACATAAACTTCACATACAAAATGTATGCATTACCTACTGAAGTATTTAGTAATAGCTCTATTGCTATTTTTCTGTACCACTTAACAGTTTTACGTAGTGGACTGGAATATCCTGTCATAACATCTGATTAATCAACTCCAGTTTTATCTGTATTGTAAGCTTACAGCATTTTTGGTTTTTGGAATCAGGCTTAAAATTGAATAATGTAATAATTCTACTGTTACACCCAATGTGAGATACTCTCATTTACTTGTCCTAACACTAATTGTTATACCATTATATTTATCTATCAATATCTAAACTAATTCATAAGGAATTTAATCAATAAGGAAAATAAGAGAAAATTATATCTCGATTACGGAAACATGGATTCATAACTAAGTATCTCAGGGAGAACTCGGAAAAAAAATTTGTCTGAGTTGTACATACATTAAAGAAAAAAAATAGAAAGTCTTTAGTTTAGACATATTTTTGGTGACAATTGCTTGTACGTCACTTTAGACCAAAAGAATGAGGATGAAATTGGAAAAAAGTACTAATATGGAAAAGATCGACAAAAGTGGGTGGTAAATGAACCTGTAAAGAACGTGCGAACTCCACAATATAATATAGTCATAACTCTACCAGGATTAACAGGTCCTGCTCGCATTGTAGAATTTTGAAAATACCATGGACCCAACAAGTTACAAATGCAGGAGTGTTAAGAAGGCTACAAAAGGATTGCGAGGTCATAAAGCACATCAAAACAAGAAAGCTGGAGTATTTAGGCCACATTAACAAAGGTGCAAAATATAAGATATTAAGGCTCATAATGCAATCTAAACTTAAGGGTAAAAGATCTATAGGAAGACGAAGAATTTCCTGGCTAAGAAACCTAAGAGAGTGGTATAGTTGCAGCTCAGTAGATCTTTTTAGAGCAGCCGCCAATAAAGTACGGATAGCTGTGATGATAGCCAACCTCCGATAGGAAAAGGAACTACAAGAAGAAGAAGCTCGCGTTGTAGGAGATGAAGCCACTCCAGAAGATATATGGAACCTTTTTATCTCTGAAGCTATAATAAATATTGTAGTGCAGTATAAAAATATAAAGATTGCAGAAATTCGAACATGGTTTGCTGTAGAGACACGAAATGATTTTCGAGAGATACGAATAGTAATGAAATACGAGCTTTGGTGGGCCTACTAATATATACTGCGATCTATAAATCTAATGATACTTCCAGAATTTAAGGCAAACAAACAAAAACAAAAGTTAGTTAGTTAGTTTCATATATCCCAAAAACAAAAGTTAGTTAGTTAGTTTCATATATCCCTAAGAGAGACAAAGCTGTAATCCTCATTTCCTCTATGCATCACTGTCGTGCTACGAATGTTAAGAGTAAAAAATCTGGAATAATATCATTCTATAATTCAACAAAAGGAGGCGTTGATGCACTAGATGAGAAATGCACCATTTACAGCTCATCAAGGAGAACTCGACGTTGGCCAATGGCTATTTTTTATGAAATATTAGACGTGATTTTTGTCAATGCATTTGTGATGTATAATTTTTTCAAAAATAATGAAAATACATTCCCAATCAAATTCATGAAGGCACTGCGAACAGTCACAACCTTTTATGAGGAAACGATTTGAAAATCTTAGAATTAGATTAGATATAAGAGACTCGATAAGAAGAAAATTTGCTCTCGAAGAACCAGTAAAATTTCCACCCGAAGAAAAATTAGAGATTCGCAAATATATGCCCATCTGTACTTCTTAGAAAGACATTTTACTTATGATATGATTGTAAAAAGTCTATATGTTTATCGCGTAGTAAGAAAATATGCACAAAATGTGTTTCAAAATAATCGTAACAAAAATAAATGTTGTTTAAAATTAGTGTAGTTCACCTGTTGTCAAAATTTTTTTAATGAATAAATTTGTTTATTTTTTTAATAAAAATTAATGATTGGTATTCCCTTAAACCGTATATATACTTTAAACTTCGCAAAAAAATCACTTTATGCAATTGTGGAGGCTTGTTATAATAAGGAGAAATTTCAGTACTATTGTAAAATAAAGGTATTTTAATAATTTTTTTTATATAAAACTTATATACCTGTGAGCAAATAAAGTTCATTCAGTTGTAACTTATTTCAGTGAAATTTTTTGCAAATACCTATTTTTTTTATTTTTTAAAAAGGAATCCGTGGGATTCCACATCACGCTCAATGTAACTGAAATTGCACCTCACCGGTTACGGGTTAAATAATTTATTTTATTCCACGTATTTTAAATTATTTTTCTTACCTAAACTATTTATTCCTTCTTAATACGGACTTCTTTTTCTCACTATTTCTTTTGCTGTTCTTACAACAAATTCTTATATTTTACATATTTTAATATTTTTTGATGTCAGAACGATGGATTATAAAAGAGAATTAATAAAGAAGCATAGTATCACTTTCTTTCTCGGCTCTTCAAAGCCGCCATTGTTGTAATCCAAAAATCAACAAACGAGTTGCTCTTTTCCAGTATTCCCGGAATTCCTAAATCCGAATACGAATTATGAAACGCGAGATTATAATTTTTGACACACTTTCAAACAAATAAAACAGTCTTTGTTTATGCCAATAGAATATTTATGACAAAGTATATTTGGATACTTAGAATTATTTATCATATTTTATAATAATCGGATGTGGTGTGGATTTTTTGTGGGACGATTTTATTATCAGCGAATGAATAATTCTGCGGCTTATTTATCGTTTTATGTTTTGCGAAATAATCCTGATTTATTGAAAAGTAGTATTGGTTTTGTAATTAGTATCGCGAAAAGGCTCTACATATTTAAACATTAAAAATTAAATTTTTTAAATAAATTTTTATTAATAGCAAAGTTAGGCATATACTAGTTCGGTGATGTTTTAATATCCTACAGAAAAGAGTCGCAGGTAAATTCGCTCTGGTCATAGATTTCTTAGAAAAGATAGTTTAAAAATACCCATAATAGGTACATATGGATAATAATAAATAACCAGGGTCAGCGTAAATAGAGAATGTTATCTTCATAATAACGCGGGTACTTTGATACATTCTATTAGTAAAATTTTTAATAAACATTTCTCAAACTTTACCTACTTCTTTCTTAAAATTTTATAACGATATTATCACTGAAGTAATATAATATTAGAGCTAGTATTCCCTTATGCAATATTTTTCCGTGGGTTTTCCGTGTCAGAAATTGCAAGTGATACATTTCTTAGGCCGGCCACAGACGTACACGCATTCATAACATGCAGGCATAAACAGGCCTGCCTGTCATGGGTGCATGCAGAGAGCAGAGTACACACACGTCCATACATATGACCATCTTTTCTTCCCAATTCACCATGGATCCTGCAGGAGAAGATTTGTTATGTCTCGCGTTATTTTTTGTCGCTTCCAAAAACAAGGCAACAAAATCGCAAACAATGGTGTAAAGAATGGCTAAAGAGAAGAAATAAATTTACTTACATTTCTCTCCTTAAAGAATTAACAGATGAACCGGCTAATTATCAGAATTTTCTTCGCATGAATGAATCTGTGTACAATAAGTTACTCGAACTAGTATCTCCCTTGATTCAGAAGAAAAACACAGTTATGACAGAAGCCATATCTTCACACGAAAGATTGACAGCCACTTTAAGATAGTTAGCAACCGGGCAATCATACGAATGTCTTAAATTTTGTACAAGAATTTCACCACAAGCTCTTGTCCAAATTATTCCCGAGACATATGTGGCCCTCTACAAAGTTCTACAGGAATACATAAAGGTATGTAAATTATGGTGTTAAATAAAAAGTCAGAATTTATTTTATTTTTATTTTCTTAACCTTCAAAAAAGGACCCTTGGTTCTAATTAAGGAATGGAAACAACGACTTGGTAGGTGCAGTTTTTTTTTCTAAAGAATTATAAATTTGTCAAGTGCAAAATTTGAAAGGATTTGAGATAAGGAGAGGGGTCATGCAAGGTTGCATACTGTCGCCGTTATTGTTTATTGCTTATTCTGAAGAAATCATACAATACGCTTTGGTAAACGAGACAGTTGGCATAAAAGTGAACGAAAATTTAATTAACAACATTAGGTATACCGACGATACAGTCATAATAGCCGACAACTTGAAAGACTTAGAAAAAATAATGAACAAAATATTAAGATATAGTGGAGAATACGGACTCTCTCTTAACATCAAAAAAACCAAATTCATGAAAATTAACAAGAACAATAATACAAACGAAATATTAACGGTAGGCGGCCAGCAGATTGAGAGAGTAAAAAGATATACTTACTTGGGAACGATAATCACTGAAAATAACGATTACACTGCAGAAATAAGAGTCAGAATTGAAAAAGCACGTGTCAACTTCGTGAAAATGAAAAAGATTTTATGCAGAAAAGATCCGACATTTGCCCTCAGATTAAGGATAATTAAATGCTATGTACATAGTGTACTCTACTGTGGACATTTAGAAGATTGTTAAGGATTCCATGGGTAGATAGAGTCTCGAACACAGAAGTGTTAAAGAGAATAGGCAGGGAGAGGGAAATGGAAAATACAATAGAAGAAAGGAAATTGCAATATCTCGGACATGTAATGAGAGGCGAAAGATACAACACTTGAGACTCATAATTCAAGGAGAAGTAGAGGGTAGGAGAAGCGTAGGAAGCAGACGCGTTTCCTGGTTGAAGAACCTGAGAGAGTGGTTTGGTTGCAGCTCAAGGCAATTGTTCAGAGCACCTGCCTCGAAGATCAGAATAGCCATAATGATTGCCAACCTTCGTCGCGGAGATGACACTTTAAGAAGAAAATTTGCGTTTTTATTGTAAATCTCATTGTATATTAGATAATAGAATAAAAGCCAAAGTTAATGAAAAATACTTTTTTGTTGAAAAAAGGGCCGATGTCTTTTTATTTCAAGAAAGAAATGAAAAATATTGAACATTTTAGTCTATCTGTAAAAACCATTTATTTGTTGATAACTTCACGTAACGACAATTTCCAATAATGTGGAAATGGGTCTACAACTCAACTCACAATTTTATGTAAATCTTCCAACAAATATCTCAAAATCACTGTCTTTGACATTGGGACTTTTAGAACCAAGCCATAGAAAGTCTCCTCCTTCAAGGGTATATGTCGGCTGCTTTAATATCTTGATTTACTAGCCAAATAATGGTGACCACTGTAATATGAAATGGTGCAAACATATGAATAAAATGTCGGAAGATTAACTTTAAACTAAAACTGTTCTGAGCATAGAAATATTACGATTCAACATTATTTTGATGGTCTGTCATATTTTCTTGTCAGGTAACGCAGCATAAAAATAATACAAATAAATAAAAGTCTGTGCAAAGAAACTCATAAAACGTTTTAGTCATTTTACAAAATTAATATAATGGAACTTAATAAACGACCAAACTGGTTTTTACAGCCGAATCGACCAAATAGTGTATATTAATTAACGTTACAAGATGAGGGCTACCGACTGACTCACGAGTCTCGTTTTACGAGCACTTCTTAAGACGGATATAATAACTTTACAATAGCTGCCCGGAGCTGTATCATTCAAATTGACATGAAAACGACTGTAATAAAAAACGCATTGAAAATAAACGTTGAATGATGCTGATGACATATTTAAATGAGCAACATTCGTATATGGTCGAACACCTGCGGTAATGTTATGAATATGAGCAAAATGAAAGAGACTTATGTGAACTATTTTTGGAGGTGCCAAGGAGAAATATATGCCAATAAAACATATTCAGCCACAATTTATTCACTGCTATATAACTTCATACCATAAAACTTTAAGACCGAGATATGCGACCTGTCACATAGGCCCTAAACACAAATAAATTAGGTTCTTTATGAATCAAGGAATTGATTAACGGACTGTGTATTATTTCTCTTGTAGATTAACTACATTGTTACATTAAAACATTAAAGTTTAGTTGGGTTTAATCATATATTTAAATAATACACTCACCGGCACAATTTACCGCCCACTTTGTATTTTTTTCAATTTGCAGAAATTGTCAAACTTGGACATTTCACATTTTATGAAAGGAACTGGGAAAACTATCTTTGAACAGAAAACAATACAATTATTAAAAAAAAGTCGTTTATCAAGGGATGTTTAGCAAAAATCAAAAATCCAATATAAAAAAAGACAGTTACAATTTGAATTCACGCATAGTGCGTCTGTATATTCACTTATACGTAGTTCATCCTACCAGGAATCATCAGACTGACTGATACAAAAGCTCTTAACGTGAAAACAAATGTGTTCCGTCAAAAGAAGCAACAATAAAATGGCTTCAATAAAAATCTAAACTTTAGTTTACATACAGAGGCACTAGACGTGAAATCAAATCTTAACTGCCTCTTCTTTTATTTCGGTTTACTCTCTATGACTACTAGAAACCAATTCGCCAAGGATTTTTGCTTAGATGAAGAGTTATGTTGTGAAATGCAACTTTTAGATTATCGATATCTCTCTTACATCTTTTAGCATCGTCTGTTTTGCCTTGCAACTTATAGAAAGCACAGATTAAAGCAAAAATAATTAAAAAAATTATAAGTATTAATAATGTATGTTGCTTTCTCTAGCCTTTAGGACTTTTTGAAGCCGGTTTGGTAATCCATTCATGATATCCTGGATATCCGATTGGGGGATATTGTGCCACTCCTCCACCGCAGTCGTCTTAAGGCACGTGTAAGAACTCATCACTTTATAGCCTCCCATAAAATTATTAGACCCTCCTAGATATAGTAAACTGATCACCGGTATCCTTTGGAGATGGGTAAACTCATCACCGCAGATAAGGTAAACTCATCACCAGAATTTTCGCCTCAAGACGCTGGCTTCTAATGCGGAAGATTGCCTGTTACCTGTTACACTTCACGTTTATGTGGTAATTTATCAAATTCAGAAATTCTTTTAAGCAAATTACTTTAAAATAGATATTAATATCGTTTTTTTTTACGGCGTGGCCTATTGGACGTATCTACGCCTATTGGACGCCAATCTAAGCGGTTTTGAGATCTGAAAATTCAGTTGTATAGTTTCGTTAGTGAACTTAATAATGAAAATATTTATGAACATGTGCTGTTTCCGTTTATATCGGAAATAGTCCTCAACTTATTAACTAATTAGAAATCTATTTATTATGACAGAAGGAATCAAAATGCTTAAGTACAGTCTCCTGGCTTTTATAAACAGGTATAGCCTAGGAAACATTATCCTGTGAAAACAGGACAGGTACATATAAACTTTGCAGTTTCATGTACAACATTGTTTAGTACTGTAGAATCGTAGCTACAAAAGTGGGAATATTGGGATGAACATGGTAAAAATGGTTGGAAAAATGGAAATGAAAGGATTCGCATGGATTTGTGGTGAAATGTATATGGCTAGACTGGGATGCCCAAACAGTAAGTGGGAAAAGAGACTCATTAATTATGTAGTTCTCTAACATATAATTGGTCATTTTCATAAATGAAGACAAGTTAGGGATATCCGCATGAAATCGTTGACAAAACAATCGCCCACTTGTTCTGGGTCCAAAAATGGCAAGCCAAATAAGTGGTGCAGCCACTTGCCGTTGGAATCCCCCCTCTTGTAAGTGGTTACCAAACCAAGTTTTTGGATTTTGCGAAACCAACTTTGAGTCAAGTGAAATAAACACCCAATTCGGTTCACAGACATCGAACGGAAATTACGAAATCAGCCACCAGTTTTAATGGACTTAAAATGACACCAACTTCTTCGAAGCAACGAATTAATTGAGTAATGCCCATTTAATAAGCTATGGATGGTTAATAATTGCAAGAAAAAATTTTTAACGTATTGAAATAAACCATCCAAGTAATATGCCTCTGCTTTCGCAAGTATCGAAAACAAAACATTTATCGCGGTCCGTCTTTAGATTCATCTGTTGGATTGCTTGATGCGCTTTTCCATTGTCTTATGTACAGGTGACATAAAAGGAAAATGATCGTTCTTCCAAATATAAGAGATGTTCGTTGTTATTATGTGTTCTTTGAAAGAAGAAGTTGCAATCTTTTGGTGAATAATTTTTAAAGGCCTCTCTTCAGCTTTCATCTTGCAGGAGTTGCGAATGACTTGACGGCTTAGTTTTCGAAGGTCGCTTACATGATTGTGACCCAAGACGCAGTGCAGAATATTTTCTGCAACTAAAATAATTATAAAAATATAAACACATAGGTACTGTCCATTTTCAGAAAACTGGACTTTATTACATAAAATAAAGTATTCCTTAGTTTTAAAATTTTAGCTCTAACTATATAAGTTCTTTGCCTGTTTACATTTCATGTGAAAAACTACTTGATTGAATTATAAAAATGATTCATTTATGGTTAAGTCAAAAAAATATTTGGATCTTCAGCTGGCATTGCAAAACTTATTATAAGAGTACAATTGCAATTTTATACAGAAATTAGTTATTTATACTTAATGATTTTCCAATCCTGGCACTTCGAATTTTTATTAAAAATATCTAGCAAGAGAAATAGAAGCATTTCTTAACAAACTTTAAAGAACAATATTGACATACATTTGAATTTAGATTTAAACTTCTAAATATTCAGGGGGTTTCACTCTACCACCGCTCACGAAACATGGAAATTGTGTCAAGTAAGAAAAATAGCGAAGTTCTATAGAATTAAGTGGTCAATCACCAAAAATAATTTTCGGCTATACGAAATGTTGCATGTCGCATGATTTAGGTAGTTTTTATTAGAACACCATCGTCAAAATTACACCGATTCACACTTATTATTACCGTACTTTTCTGAAATGGATAATGCATAAGTAACATACATATTTTATATACATACTTTGGTTTGTTTTGTAAATATTAATTTTGTTATTCTTATTGCAATTGTCCACAAAAGCGATTCGATTTTAGAGTCTTTCGCAATTGAAATTTGAAATTATTGATATCTATCATTTTTCGTTGGCTCAAAACCTAATGAGCATCTCACTATCCATGGTAAAGGAACAAAGGCAAATAAAGAGAAATTTTTTTAGGCTTATAGTTTTAGGTAAATATAGGTCTATTAATAGAATTTTGAGGAATTCCCAAATAAAAACCAATGAATTGCATTTGCATTTAATACATCTATTTTAGATTTATTCTGTCCAAATTATCCAATCTTAGCGGTTTGCAAAGGGTTTATGGTCTATACTTGCCACTGGGTGCAGGTAGGCCAGTGATGAGTTTACCAATCTCTCGGGGTCTATTTGAAAATCCTTACTTTTATGGCGGTGATGAGTTTGTACTATGTATGAGGGTATTTATGGTAATTGGTGATGAGTTTACGTATGCCTCAATATACTTAGATACTCAAAAGCATGGACGTATAAACATAGATGGACCCAGCAATAAGATACCTTAAACACACACTGTTTTGAAGCTTCGATATTCCTGGACAAGAGGGTAAAGGGGAGTAAAACGGGTATCAATAGACTGTGATACTTCCTCAATGAGCATAAGCGTGCTTGAATTTTTACTCGCGGGGATAATTATTCAGACGTTAATAATTGGAAGTAGTAATAATGTATAAAAACACGTTTTTATAGAAAAAATAAAATACAATTTTATTTGCTTTAAAATTAATACAATAAAATATAGTTGAGCTCAAGTTAATTTTTTAATAGGTATCAAATAATCCTACGATAAAAAAAAAACAATTAAAAAATATACATTTGTCAAATTTAAGTACATACCTATATTTATTGATAATGTGTTAAAACATATTTTTTCAAATTGTGACAAATTTGTTTTAATACAATATCAATAGATTCCACGTAGTAAGGGTTTCTGCTACAAAATTATTTATTGATCATTCCAAAGCTCTTGCTGGCATTTGACATAAAATTATTTGCAAATATACCTACTTATTAAAAAGTAGGCGTGAAAATGTATAAATTATTGGAAAGCTATTTACCGAACAGAAATATTAAAGTAAAAATAGTAAATAGACATAATAGAAGACGTTGGTATAGAAATAAATTTTTATTGATTGCGAAATAAAACAGTCTTAGTAAGAACGCTTCTTATGCGCACGGTGTTAGCATCTAAAGTAGTCCTCGTTTCATGATGAATTCCAATTTTAAAATATTTCTCAAGAACCAATTTTAAAAGTTGCATAGAGTGACCATCGATTGCATCTTCATTATACATATGGTTACCAAAATGCTCATAGATTGATTTTGGGGCATTTTGTATGGTTTTATTAATCAAAATATTCATAAGGTTTTTAACTAGTCTGTTGTAGATATTTATAGTTTTATTAAAAAATCTGAAATATTTTTCAGCTTCCTTACAAGATTAAATAACCAAAAAGGATGCTTTTAAAAGGTTTTTTATACTGTTTTCTCTGTTGAAGTTTAGAGTAAGTTTCATCATTAATCAATATTATTTGGAAACCTACATAGAAAAATAAATGAGTTTTATTCATTTCACTAATTTATTGTTAATTCATGAGAAATATTAAATTAAAAAGCTACTAAACAGATCTTTTTAATCAGATGATGTCTACTTACAATTTAAAAATGTCTATACTAATTTCATGAACTAATATCTTGTTCAATACATTAATTAATATGAATAAACCCAATGGTACGCCTATGAAAGACATATTTTAAAATGTAAACACATAGGCTTCCTCAGTTCCTCATCTTAAATAATGTAAACAAACAGTACTTACAAATTAAATGAGACATTGGGACGTAGATATTTCGTTTTTTTTTGCAAATGCAAAACTGTAGCACCATTATTATAATTTGTGTAATTATACTGTAAATATAACATTAAACTGTAATTATAACCACTATTTACAAATATCACTTAAAATACAGCCAAAATATCGAAAAACAACTTTTCCTCATCTTGGGTAAAAAGTAAACAAACATGGACATGACATGGAACAGCATTTGAAGTTTGACGTAGAGCCATAAGACAGAGAAATGTAAACACCGTTGCCATTAATAAATAGGTTTCAGTGCTTCTACATATAAAATAATTGGTTGATAATACGCTATTATTAAATAATATGCACATTTGATGTTTTAATTTCAATTAGATATATTAATATAAGTAATAAATTATTATTTTGGTTTGATAGCACCTGTAGAGTATAAAATAAATATAGTAATATTTTCAGCGATACGTGAATAAGATATTTTAATAAAAAAATGTGACAACATTTGAAGGTGCTGAGAATGTGACCTAGTCAAATAATTTTGGCTTCACATTTTTATGTAAATAACTGAGTCCATCCGTGTTTATACGTCCATGCTTAAAAGACTCTGGTGCCATATTTTTGATATTAATATTAATATCACCCAATAAAACATGATATTTATAAACAGAATTTTTAGTGAGCTCTAAATATTTATCTAGACCAATACAAAAATGCTTTTCATCTGTCGATGGTGGTCTGTAAATTAATGTTATTATTGCATTTTGATTATATTTACCTAATATTTATTATCTACGTAATCTTAAGTTCTTTTTTATGTATACAACGACACCATCATTTTGATTTATATCAAATGATCTTTATTATAAAATGCTATAATATTATCTATTTGAAATAAAGATATAATCAGGAATACTCCAAGTTTCCGTTAGCCATATACAGTCAAAATCAAGTGTCATCTGCTTCTAATATGCTCCTAATATTTTGGTATCAAATGGTAAAATTTTCGTTATTTTTACCTTTACAAAAATCCGCAGATAACTTATTAACATCTTCAATATGCTTAGGTTTATGATTAATTATGGGAATATAGTCTAAATCACGAATGTATGGATCCATACTATAACAACAACTAAAAAAATTTGATTACATAAACCATTACCGCTAAACTTAACTATGTTTCGGGTTAAGCTTAAAGAAATCTTTAACTCTTAGAAACCAGTGATCTAACCAAACGTCCATGTTACCCTTTTCCCATATTTATTTCCTTATAAGCTTCTGTTCAAGTACAAATAGATTAACGGGTTTCGCTAGTTTGTTATAGAAAGTACGCCTATGAATTAACTACATTAAAGCATCTCACCGCGTTTTCAGGTGCACCTCCGCGACTAATACGAGAATAGTTACAGAAAGTAATTTGGAAGGGTCATTGTCGTGCCCCAGAGGATGTATAGCGTTATTTTTTATCCGAGCGTTTTCTGCTCACGCCGTTCTGCCGTGTCATTTGGTCCATTAGCCAATTACAACGAGAGATACAACCCGCTAAGAATTCGTACGTTAGCGAACACTCAGAGCACGATTATGACATTAAGTGTAAGTGGCCTAAGAGGAAAAAATGGTCAAAATGTTTTCGTAGGAAAGTGGAGGATGGCAAGACTTATTTTTAAATCAATATATATTGCTATGACATCAAAAACACTTTCCTAAAATGACATCTACTTTTTGTTTCACACATATTATTATAACTTGGTTTTTATTCTGACATAATAGCATTTTGCAATATAGAAAATGTTCTTTTGAAGTGTAAATTCAGATGTAAAGACATCCTTACGAATGTTTGACAAAACGTTATGAAAAACAACATGGCTTATTATTTTTTTAAAAATTATTGGTAAAATCCCAGTAGTTGGCTGTATACTATCGTTTAAAAAACTTATACAGAAGTAAAACACTTCACATTTATATTTAGGTATAAAACATATAATTAAAACTTTTTTAAAAAGTGTCGTCAGATCAGATCATCCTCAGTGCCTTCTTTTGTAATTGAAGCTAACACTAAAATTGTAGCTGTGACATCAATATATGGTTTAACATTGTTCTTCTTCTTCTTCATGTGCCTTGTCCATTCCGAACGTTGGCAATCAACATGGCTATTCTGACTTTGTTTACGGCAGATCTGAATAGTTCAGCAGATGACAATCCGAACCATTGCCGCAAGTTTTGGAGCCACGAGTGTCTTCTCCTCCCTGGACCCCTTCTGCTGTCTATTTTTCCTTGAACGATCAGTTGTAGTACTCTATATTTATTATGTCTCATAACGTGACCCAAGTATTCCAACTTTCTTTTCTTTATACTTATCCCTACCTCTCTCTCTTTACCTATCCGGCGTAGTACCTCTTCGTTGGTCACGTGCTCAGTCCTCACTTCTTGTCCAAACATTTTTTGGAAGTGCATGTTTTCTCCAGGATACCCCATCTTTTGCATAATAAAAGAGCCGTCCGTTTTCCGTATTTGTTTCAAAATATTTTGAAGTTGCAGGTTTCTCCCCCAATCCTTCCTCCAATTTTGTTTCCAATGCTTCCTCCCTTCTTCTTCTATGTCTGTATTGTGGTCACTTTCTTCACACTTGTCTGAATCTGACTCGCTTTCCAAATCAATATTTTCTTCTTCTATTTCATCATAGAGCTGTTGTAATCTTTGAATCTCTTTCAGTAAGGATCCATCACTGAAATCTGAAATACAAGAGAAAAAATTAAAGGCTGGAACATTACTATATTTATATATAACCATAGGAATTAAAATACTTACTCTATGTACAAAAAATAGGAAAATAAATTTACTTGTCGAACTCACAAAAGTTACTCTAATAGTCGGGTAGAGTTTGGCAGACCAAAAGTGCAAATAACTAACAAACTATTATACACTAATGCAAACCATGTTGTTCACTGTTGGTCGACATAGTGACAAACGCAGCACACTCCGATATAAAATAAGCAATGAGGCATTAGAAATAAATTGTCGCTGGTCTCACAGACCCTACCCGACTACTCAAGGGATATTTGTAACAAAAAAAATTTTTTGTCAATAAAGTTTTCCTCGTGGCTAGATTTTATTATATAATTGTACGTGATAATGGAATTCTTTCGGTAAAGGATTTCTAATTTGGTGTCAGTATTTTGTTATTAAAAAAGTGTTACAAAATGTTTTTTACTCGTGTGCATGCTAAAGAGGAGAATGCATGACCAAATCGCACTCAAAAAGTGACTTGCTGTTATTTGCCGATTTTAACATCGTGGAACACAACAGGATTATTTATTTGCTGCCGTTCCTGCTTTGCATATTGCTTACTATCATGCAAAATTTACTCTGTGTTAATGGAAGAATTATTTTAGCTGCACCGAGCATTGGACTCTCGCTGATGTGATTTGAAAGGAATTTAATTAGTTCACCTGTTACAGGTGGTTTATTGCGGTGAGCAGGCTCTTCTCAACATTTCATTTACTCTATCATTATAATTACTGAATTTATCTTTTGCTTATGCAACACGATCATTTATTATGCTTACTGTTTACTGTTCTGAAATTTTTTAAAGAGTTTCTTTCATTACCTGCTGTTATATGCAAATGTATGTTTTTTGTTTTTTACAACGACTGTGAAAGATTTATGGTTATGCGTGTGGTATATACTAGCGAAGTCTATATACGAGGGTATTCTACGATGTCCTTTTTGCCACAAATGAGTTTCACCTTTAAAGCTTTAAAAATTTATCATAGTGTACTTTTTTTATTAACAAATACGCATTAGCTAAATTGGCTATTAGCGAAACAGTAGTAGCGAACAGTAATTTGTTAATGCATTTATTTATTTAGAAAACTTTTAGAATGTTAATTGAAGATAAGAGACGTTTAGGTTTGACATAATGCACTGTAGACCTAAAATATCACTTAGTTTGTTGGATATATTGTACAACATGCGCTTTTGCGTTTATGCTTATATATGTTTAATTGTTAATTTTTTTTTACAGTTGTAACATCTTGTTTCTTGTTGGTTAGAAAACTCATGGCTATTAGTTAATAGCGTATGACCCAGCCGGAGTCGCGTTAATATTACCCGGTCTCTCCGACTTTTATCAATTTTTTACTATCGCATACCTTGACCGATGACACTTTTTACTTTTCTTCCCACGTATACATATACGTTCACACTTTACATTTGACAGGAGCTTTCACGTCCGTACTCGTAAATGTTTCAGTACACTCCGCATTATCACTAGTTGCAGCTTGTTTTGCAGCGTTGTCTGCCTCTTCATTTACGTGAATTCCAATATGGGATAGTATCCAGAAGAATACCATATCAATATGGACAGGAAACGGTGGAAGGATGTTTTGAGGCAGGCCAAGGCTAACGAAAGACTGTAGCATCAATTGATGATGAGTTTTTTATAGGCACGTTCATGTATCACTGGCAAAAAATATTGTTCTGAAGCTATTTTCTTGTGGCATTTTAAAGTAATTACTATTTAAATGGGAATAAGCCACAATTAAAGGTTAAAGTACGTTTATTGACGTTTCAATGTCCACTTCGGAAATCGTTTTCAAAATACAAACATTAGTGTATTTTGTATTAATGTTTGTATTTTGAGAACGATTTCCGAAGTGGAAATTAAAACGTCAATAAATGTACTTTAACCTTTAATTGTGGCTTATTCCCATTCAAATAGTAATTACTGGCAAAAAATCTTTTAAACCATGGTTCTTCAAACTGATCGTTCTATATTCTTCAAATTTCATTGCATTGAGTTTTTTGCGATTAGGATGAACTCACATATTAGTCATTCTTTCGGAATTTCCCCAGTATGGTAAACTGTATTGAATAGTTGTACTAGTAGATCAATGAAGTTCTCTGTTAGTAGTGTCTTTAGATTTCTTTAGATCTTCATCCGGTCCCAAGGCTTTATCATGTTTTATACGTTTTAGTGCTTTTTCAGTTTCCTCTTTGGTAATTCCAGATCCATTTTTACCTTTTGGTTTCATTTTCTCCATTGTTTCATCGTCTTCAAATAGCACTTTTATATATTCTTTCCATCTAGTTGTTTTTTCTGCATTTTCAATTAAGATGTTGTTGTTTTTATTCATTATATTTCCTTCCTTCTTCTTCTTTTCTTTTGTATGTAGGTTTTAAAGCCTGTTTCTTCTTCAATGTTAGCTGAATTGTTTAAATTATCGTACCACCTTTATCTTGGTCTGCCAATACTTCCATTTGGTGACTTATTTCCTACTATTCGTACTATCCTACCCTCTGCCATTCCACTAATGTGTTCGTTCCACTCCTGTTTCCGTTTTGTCACCCATCCATTGATGTCTTCTATATTGCATGATCTTCTTAGGTTTTTGCTTCTCTCCCTATACAGCAGACTTTTCCCTGATATTCGTCGAAGTATTTTAATCTCTGTTGTTTCTAATAGTCGTTTTAGATCTGTCAGGTCTTGTCTCCGCTGTGTATGTTAATATAGGTCTAATTGCTGCTTTACAGATTCTTGTTTTTGTGTCTTTTCTTAGGTTTTTGTTCTTCCAGATTGTGTCATTCCCGCGCCGTTTTACTTGCTTTTAAGCTTTGTTATCTTACTTCTTCTTTAACATCTCCATAACTAGTTATATCTATTCCCAGATATCTAAACCTTGCTTCCTGCTGTATTATTTTCCCATCAATTTCGATTTTTCATCTTAGTGAGTATTTAGATGTTTAGATGTGTCATACATTTGGTTTTTTGAAGATATGTGTTAAACTTTGGATCTTGTCTTCTATCTCGGCGATTATTGCGGTGTCGTCTGCATAATATAATATTTGGATTTCTTTGTTTCCCATTCTGTAACCATGACCTTTACGTATTGCTTGTATTATTTCGTTCATTATTAAAGAGAAGTGGGCTTAACGAGTCACCCTGTCTGACTCCTCTTTGTACTGGTATACACTGTGTTAGTTTTTCATTTATCTTTGCCTGTATTCGATTATGGAAGTAGATGTTTTCGATGGTTTGTATAATATCGATTGGTATGTTTTTTTATACAGTAGGTGTAAGACGTCTTTGATTTGGATGCGATCGAAAGCCGTTGTCAGGTCTCTAAAATATAGATATACTGGTTTATTGTACTCGATGGCCTTTCCTGTGATTTGTCTTACTACAAATATGGCGTCTACAATGACTCAGATCAGGATCTTCCCGATTTAAATTCTTGTTGTTCATCTGATAAAGTTGTTCGTTTAATAATTTTGTTGGTTAGGACTTTTGTGGTAAACTTAAGTGCGGTGTTTAGTAGATTTATACCTCTATAAATGTTGGGGTCTTGTTTATCTACTTTCTTGAACATTGGTGTCATTATGCTGTTTCTCTATGCGTCTGGTATCTTGCAGTTCCAAATTAGTTATGTTTTAAATTATATTCCATTATCCTTCCGATACTTCTTTTTGTATGTGCCAGCTATTTCTTTAATTTTAATATTATGTCAAAGCTGTCATGTTGTTTTTCTAATCTTTCTATTTCTGCACGTTTTTTCTGATAGCAACAATTACTTCGCTTCTTTATTTTTTCATTTTATTGTTTTATTTATGTTTTTGTATTGTTGTTCGTGTTTATTCTTTCCATTTTTGTGTAGCGTTAGATTGTCTTTCTCTTTCTACTTTCTGGATTTCCTTACATATTTTTTCTTTAGTCTGTTGGCATCGACCAGCTTCTTTTAGTCTTAGATTATTTCTAGGTGTTTTTGTGCGTCTTTTATTTTTCTTTAGTTTGAGTTTCATGTTTTCGGTAATTTGCAATATCTGCCCCTGGGTTGGCTTTAGTCAATATTGTGGCATTACGGATTCTTTGGTTCATAATAATGTAGTCAAACTGGTTCTCATCGTTATCTCTAGGAGCTTTCCAGGTGTAGATTCTTCGGACGTCGTACTGAATTAATTATTGCATGTCAAATTGTTTAGAAATGTGTAAAGACACTGACGGCAAGTTTTTTTAAAATTAATTAGGTTAATAAGTGTCTCTCTAAAACTTAATTTATCAACTTGAAAAACAAATTAAAAATCCCTTGAAACTCTTTCATAGTAATATTAGGTTATGCAACATTTTCTACAAAATATTATAAGGATGAAATTACCTATATCTGAAACAAAAGTGCCATTATAGGCTTCTTACCAATATTCTAGTAGAAAAAATATAATTACACTATAAATCACACTGTAAACCAAAAAGTAACTAAATTTTATAATCCAAACCACGCTTTTCAGAATTAACAGTTCATTGTAATCCCTTAATCCCGCTTATATATAAAACCATAAATATTTTATTGCGTACCTTTGTTAAACTACCCGATATAATCCATAGCTGCGGTAGTTCCCATGGGAATAACGTTATTGTCAGTATTATATCCATAAGGCGCATTTATGGTCCCTAAAATATCCCGATAATGTACTCAAATACTCCCAATATATTTTTATGTACCATTTCGAGTCTCGGTGTCCGATTTTTAGCAAGGCTGTCATTTTAAAATACCGACGCTCTCCTTATCTGTCTGTCATTCTTGATTTTACGGCACCATATTTGCCTAACAATTTCTCCAATAACGCACCCGAGGGGGTGGTAAAGTGATACTCGATAAATAGAGTGCTGAAATTAAATTTTCTCTGCATCGATACAGGTGGTGTACTTTTAAATATGCAAGGTCCATAGAAGTGCACAATTTTTCTTGTAAGGGTAAGAAAAATAATTATTATTATTTATTCTAATATTTATTATAATTATTATATAAGTCTGTCACAGAGGTCTTTACAAAGTAAAAATAGCACTATCCAGTTACTATTTTCTCCTACTTAAATCCTACATATCAAATAGATATTTCTCTGTAAAATTCAAAGACCAACAATCCAACCTTCGTCCTATCAACTCCGGAGTCCCGCAGGGTAGTGTTCTACGGTAGTGCTTTTCTCACTCTACACAGCCTATATACCAGAGACTAACAATACTACAATCCCTTCCTTTGCTGACGACGTAGTAATACTAGCTGTAAATGAAGATCCCATATAAGCCTTACAAAACCTGCAACATCATCTGAACATACTCAGTGATTGGTATACGACATGGAGAACAAAAGTAAATAAAATAAAATTTACTCAAATAACATTTACCAACCGTCACATTATATGCCCACCTATAAGAATGGAAAATGTAAGAATACCAACAGTAACAGATGCTAGATACCTTGGCTTCCATCTTGACCAACGTCTCACTTGGAAGAAACATATCCAGACCAAAAGAAGACAGCTCGACTTACAATAGCGGCAAATGTATCGGCTATTTGGACGTAAATCAAAACTTAACATACAAATCAAAATTCTTCTTTACAAAGCCATACTTAAACCTATTTGGTTCTACGGACTACATCTATATGGCTGTCCAAAGCCAACGTCGCTGAATATCTTTTAAAGATTCCAGTCTAAAGTGCTAAGATCGATAGTGGATGCACCATGGTACATAAGTAATCAAACACTTTACTACGACTTAAAGATTCCTTTCATCAGAAAAGAAATCCATCAAGCCACGAAGTCGCAAAATGAACGTACCATTTACCATAAAAATGAACTAGTAAGGACATTATTCAACAATGGTCCAGCCACAAGAAGACTAGATAGAACCTGGCCCCAATATCTACTTCAAACCTAAACCAAAATAGAATAAGGTGAGACATCATTAATGACATCTGTAATGATGTAAATTGTTAATAAAAATAATTATTATATAAAAAAAGAACTATTATTTGAAAGATTTCGAAAAAATATTAACATAGAAAAAAGTGCCTATTAAACACTAGTTTTACAACATAATACATAAAATTCGATATGGTTGTACTCTTTTGTGAACAAACCATTTGACTATCCTATAGTACCACAATTGGTGCGAGTGAGTCATATTTTCAATGTAGGCCTTTGCAGATCTGATAGGAAAGGATTTCAACGAGTCATAGGCGTGCATGCGGTTATTCTTAAAAAAATAGTTCTTAAAAAAAATTGGATTTTAGAACGAATTGTTTGTCATAAAAATTATTTTGTTATTTTATAGGTGCCTTAGATGAAAAAAACTAATTTTTGTTAAATATATTTTTTTGTGAAAACCATTTATCCGTATAAATTAACAAACTTATGAGTGATTCAAGGATTAAATTTAATTCCTATTGTCAAATGAAGTTTAATGACCTTTGAGGGATTAGAAAAAGGGTTATCAAGTAACTTTTAGCACAGGTAAAACTAAATTACTTAAAGAATTCTTGGTACGAAACTGTTCAAATAAAAACTTAGATATTATATAATCTAATCTGAGTCATCTATGTCATCTTAAGATTCATCAGTAGTATCTTCGCCCAGATTCGCAACAACTGGTTACATGGTAATTTCAATGAATTTCTCAACGTTGTAACAATTATTAATTTGCTTATACAGGGCTAAAAGGGGGGACTGAACAATCACTGAGCTTGGCTTAAAACCGACGACTAACTAACTCACTATACAAAGACTGACACATAGAATTTTCCAACTCCAAGAAACTCCAACCGAAAAGCATGTTTCCTTCTCCTCGCTTTTACCGCCACACTTGTCCTCGAATCCCACTCCCTGTTAAACTCGTCTCTTCCCATTACTAATTTCTAACTTCTAGCCAATCGGATTTCTCTTTAACTACACTTTTGATTCGGTAATGGACTTTAAAATGCTGGGCCGTCAAATTTTTGTGGGAACTTTTTTAAATTAAAACGCAATTAGACACTACGCAGTTAATATTTTCTTTAGATGTCTCGGTATATACACCTGGGTAAACAAACTTCAGATTGCTACTTCATACTACTTCAATTTTTATTTGAGCCGATATAAGTTCTATCTGGTTTAACTCACAATAGTATGACGGCATTGGGAAGGTACTTTTCAGGATTACCTTAGTTTATAGGGCTTTCCTATATCTGATATATTGTAGTTTTTAATATAAATAAGACTAACGTACGGGGGCCTGATAATGGGGCAAATATTGTCAGCCCTGTAAGTTTAGTAACTCGATTTTAAAATTGGTATATTAAATTTGATAATTTTTTTAGTAAGCCAATCCGCAATTTCTGCTTTTCTCTATTTAGGGGTTGGTAACTGTTCTACACACTGACAGTAATATGAACATTATCGATAATAATAAGAGATCCTGGTTCAATTTTTAACAGAATATCTGAAAACCTAAAGATCTGCATCAATTTCCTCATGGTTATTTTCAATCCTTTTAAAAACAAATGCATATAAACCACTTTAAAGAAATGCTGAGTCGCTACCAATATTGCTAGTAATAAGGCGTTTTTCATTTCCAGGTGGGTGTAATAAATAATCTTCACTTATCGTCTCGTATAGTAGATTTATTTAAAACACACTAGATACTCATGATTTTGTTTATTAGTTATCTAAGTACAATACTAGGTAGTACTCAGTTGACTTTGACTAACTTAGACCGTTCTCTTGATTCTTCATTCTTAACAACATTGATAATAATAATACCAATGATCCTGTGATTTCCAGCTATTTAACACACGTTAGTTTGTTATCATAATACGTTTGTTATTTGTTAATTGATACACGTTATTTAATAATCTTTCGACTACATTGCAAATTTCACTAGGTCAGAGTGTGTCCTCGTTACAACGATATTTTCAATGTTGTAAACAAATAATATATTTTGCAAATGTGTGTCACAGTATTAAAAAGATTACTTAAATCTGATGCTTAATTAAATACCGTTACATCCCTATCCCTCAGAAGAAAAATTTTCTGAGTGCTATTCGTTTTCAATCAATTACAGGAGCTGGTTTTACTCTTCCCCTCCGAAAGAAGAAAATTTTTCGTGTCATCATCAACTGATTACTGTACATATATACATTAATTACATTCAGTATTTACATATACATATTTATAGAATTATATACAAATTTTTGGTACATATTTCCTTATATCTAAAAAATTTAGTAACCTAACCTAACCTAACCTCAGCATATTATAAGGTTACCCAAATTGTTCCCTTATAATATGCTATCTGGTATCCTTCATTATGCCTTACTGGTATATTAATTTAATATTTTACGTACGTTTTTTCTTACCTTACGTTAAATCATTTAGATTATATTACCTTATATTACCACCTATTATGTGGTTGATTACGTATTATATCTTACCCCCTATTATGTGCACATAATATTTACAATAACCTTTACATATTTTAAATACAAACCGAAAGAACCATTTTATGCGCTTTTATGCATTTTCCTTGTGCTGAAAGCGTTACGTCTACAAAATCTTGACTGTAATAAATAATCTTCGGAATAAAACTTCTAATTTATATTTCTCGATTATTTACATTTATGATTCGTATGGGTAACATAATTTTAATCGGTTTATCTATTAATCCTACTGTAAATTCCTTCTCAACTTTTGGTTTTTTTTTATTACTGTAACTGTTTCTTCTATTTTTCAGTTCGATCTCGAAATTAATTTCTCCAAATATGCAATAATACTCACATATACTTTTCAAAATAATCTGTTCATCATTTTTCGCCTTTGTGCGTACTTAATTTACTCAACATATTTTCTTCTCTTGCATATAAATACAATAATCGTAGGAAATCGTCTTTCATTGTGACAAACTTCCTTTTCAATAATTTTCCATTTACTTTATTAAAAAAAATCATTATTCAAAATTCGTTTCGCAGTTTTTATCCATTATGTAGTTACTGTATTGTCGTGCTGGAGCCGCAGGACTCTCAGCGGGTTGGGATTCAAGTACCACCCTAGCTTATCCTCTTAGCAGCCTCCTGCTCGACGTAGGTTTCAACCATTAATGTTGAACCATATGCAGTTTGCCTACATTTCTGTCAAAAATCTACTTCTGTCACTGTATTCGTATTCGCATGGGGTGCGTAATATGCTCTTGCTGTGCCTCTATTTCTGTGGCATCTCACCTGTGTCCATTGATTATTCTTTGTTCTTCGTTGTGATTGCCAATCTCCTCTGTTTCTATTACGATATATCCTCGTATTATGTCTTTCATATTCACTTATATTTCTATAATTTTTGTTTCTATATTGTTTTCTTTCGTCGAATTTATTTTTATAATATCCATATATTGTATTCTTACTTTCTTTTCTCATATCAAAATCGTGTTTGTTCCTGTAATTTAACACTTTTCCTTGTGTGCTATCTTCTGTCTCGTCGAGCGATAAAAATTTGGACATTACCTCTTGTGTGGTTGAAAAGTTACATGCTTCCAAAATGAATTTAGCTTTTTCTGTGTTGACGTTGCGTTTCATTGCAGCTACTACTGCCTCTGTTGTGTATTTTTTCGCTAGTTCCAATGACATTCCTTCCGCTACGTATGCAACTTTTAGCTGTTCCGCTAATTCTTCAACTTCAGATGCATAGACCTCTGCATCCTTATGTCCTTGTCTTTTCTTCGCCAATTTAGCTATTACCGTCTTTGGACTGTCGCCTCTCAGTTCTCTCTTCAGTACCTCTGCTATTCTTGCGATTGTATCCTCTGTAGCTATAACGTTTCTGGCCTTATTCGTTAATCTTGTCTTTATTAATGTTATCGCTGTCTCCTCGTGTCCTATCGCTATTTTCTCAAGGAGTTCTAGTGCATCTAAAAATGACTGCAGTTTACCTGCTTTCCCATCAAACTCGCTGGGTAACACCTTGCTTGCGATATTTAAAAATTCGTTTGTTGTAAGAGCCATACTTATTTCTTGCTCTGTGTCGCTATGTTCTTCCTTCTTTATAGGTTGTTGTTTCTTTGTCACAGGTAGAGAAACCGGTTTAAAATCTTTTACATTTTGAGTATATTCTTTATCCGAAATTTCCATAATGTTATTATCATTTAAAACTTTTCTATCTCCAGTGAGTCCTTGTATTTGCAATGATTCGGCCGTTTCAATGAAGGTATTTAAATCTTCTTGTCTAATTTGTACTTCTCCATGGTATATAAATTGTAGTAAGTCTCTTAGTGCTTCGTAAGTCACGTTTGTCAAAATTACTATAGGATGTTGACAGGGATTTGACATAAAAATTTCTTTAAAATATGGGCTACAAACCGAAAGAACCATTTTATGCGCTTTTATGCATTTTCCTTGTGCTGAAAGCGTTACGTCTACAAAATCTTGACTCTTCCATAATGAATTTATTCCTGAACTCATATTTTCGTGGAAATTGTTCCAACATAATGAAAATTTTTCTGACGCCATGGTCAATTGTCTTTAAAAGTTCTTTTAAATTCGTTTTTCTTCCTTATAAATGTAACAATAATTCTAAATATCCTAATTTATTTTAGCTAAATAGTTAAATAAAGTCATATCCAATTTCTTCGTCTATATTATTTAAAGAATTTGCCATCCAAGCAAATTAAAAATATAACTACTATGGTAAATAACGTCGTAATTTAATATTTCCGATCTGTCGGTGTATTTTCATGGTCAAATATAAATATTTTTAAAACTATACCTTTAGTAAATAAAAATGTATGACACATTTGTTTCATTAAAAAAAATTGAATTTGATATATAAACAGTTATTAGCGATAATTTAAAAATAAATTATATTCTGTACTTTTAAAAGCCATAAAAATTGTGTACTCAACATTCTGAACTTGAATTAGTTAAATTCTTATATTCAAATACTAAGTAATAATTTCTATCTGTTAGACTGCATAATTTATATAAATAAGGGATAAAAAATAAAATTTACTTACATAATATATTTCACATATTGTTTTGATAATTCCCATTTGTCCATTTATCCATTTTTCCCATTTATTGTCCATTATCAGGAGCTGGAATTCCGTCGCGGGACTCCTGGCGGGTTTGGTTCGGAATTTGGCGGGAATTTCCTTACCTGCTGATGCATTTTCCACAGTGGGTTCCATATATCATCTATTATGTAAATTTCCATTTAAATTTCCAGTATGTGTTTGCCATTTTTATTTATTTCTTCGGATCAGAAGACTCCTAATTCCAAAGGTAGGATCGCCATGTAATAAATAATCTTCACTTATCGTCTCGTATAGTAGATTTATTTAAAACACACTAGATACTCATGATTTTGTTTATTAGTTATCTAAGTACAATACTAGGTAGTACTCAGTTGACTTTGACTAACTTAGACCGTTCTCTTGATTCTTCATTCTTAACAACATTGATAATAATAATACCAATGATCCTGTGATTTCCAGCTATTTAACACACGTTAGTTTGTTATCATAATACGTTTGTTATTTGTTAATTGATACACGTTATTTAATAATCTTTCGACTACATTGCAAATTTCACTAGGTCAGAGTGTGTCCTCGTTACAACGATATTTTCAATGTTGTAAACAAATAATATATTTTGCAAATGTGTGTCACAGTATTAAAAAGATTACTTAAATCTGATGCTTAATTAAATACCGTTACATGGGGCTGTTAAACCTGTCGACAAACCATCTAGGAAAGCTTGTCGTTTGTTTTTCACATTTAAATCCTGCCAAATTTTTATCACAGTATGTCCTTCATTTAACCATGTTTCGTCTGTGTATGTATTTTCTGTCGCTTTGAATATCTGCTATTTGTTTCAGATACTTCCTTCGCTATAAAATGATTTCTTCTTTTTCAATAACAATACTATTGCTCTTTCTCTTTAAACATCTAAAGTTTATTTCACGTAAAGTACGTAACAAAACACGTCTTGATATTTTTGGTATATTTTTCTTAGATTGAAGAGTAGAAGCAATTTTTTTGTCATTGGTAATTTCTTTTTGAAATAAAATTCATGGACTGCATGACGAATGGCCTGTTTGGTTATAGCATCTAATTTTATTTATTTCTTTTTTCTTCTCTTAACCCTCACTATAATATAGTCGTTTGTTTCATCGTCTGTTTTAATTAGTCTGTACACGCGAGGTTCTGAAACTTTTGTCATAATTCTACATAATATAACTACATCGCTTACATTCATATTTTGTTCTTTGATACTGATTTTGTTTCTGATTTTGTTTCTTTTTGATACAGGGTTCACTTTTACTACTGTATCATACTTATTATTTGTCTCCTAATTGAATTAAACTAAATTACTCACAAAAAGTAAACGTAAAAGTGCCTTCCACTAATAACACTTCCACTGCTGTATGAAACCCCTATCCGTGCGCTTATAAAACTGACTAACAGGTATACAATAAAGGAACTACCTAAACAATGGCGTTGTTGTCAGTTACATGGCCTTAATCTGGGACGAAATTATTAATCTCAGACTTATCTACCGTTGGAGGAAGATATAATCTACAACATTGCAGATAACATCAAGTTGAATCATACACGCTGACAACGTTTTATTTTTGCTAGAATCCAAATCTTTATTAAAACATTTGAACAGGTTAAAAATAAACCAGCCAAATTACTGAAATTCTAACTGAACGTATATTGTAACTACAAATTTCATTGACAATATTCTACCACCTTTCTTACAAATTCTCCAACTTTCTCTTTTATTTCTTTTAGTTATGTTATATAGAAAGTCAGTTTTTATTCTTATAAGTTAACTTAACTACTTTAAATTCTGTATACATGTTATGGATAAAAATCCTAATTTTTGTTATGACATTTTTTTTTTTTTTTTTTTTTTTTTTTTTTTTTTTTTTTTTTTATGGCCTTGGCATAGCCAATTGACCAGACTATTTTGTAATTTGTATTCACAGAACAACAATCAGAGTTCGAGTTAGTACTAAATGTGAGTTTTAATTTTTCTTTTTATTTTTATTTTTTTTTATTTTTATTTTTATTATTTTTTTTTTTTTTATTTTTTTTTTTATTTTTTCTTTTTATTTTCTTATTTTTCTTTATATATATTTTTTATTTTGTTTTGGTCATTTTTAGTAATAATTTTGTTTTACATTTTTTTTTTGTTTTTTTTTATATATTTTTTTTTTTTTTTATTATTTTTTTTATTTTTTTTTTCGTATTAAAAGGTTTATTACATGATTGGAGTTCGCAAATTGCTTACAAGTTTCATCTTAATTCTATGGTTAGTAAATTATATTGTTTAAAGTTTATATTTACAATTTCTTATTAACTGATAAATACAATTATAGATTTCTACGTTTCCAGAGAAAATTAATTCATTTATGTGAAATGGGAAACAGACATTTAGTTTTCGTAAATTTTCATATAAACACGTAATATTTCCTTGTTGGTTTACACATTCTAACAGGATATGTGTTAAATCTCCATATTTACCACAAGTACAGTTTGGAGTGTCTACTAAATTCATTTTGCACATTCTTGAAGGTGTTAGAGCATGATTTGACCTTAGTCTATTAATAGTTTTAATAAAACTTCTGTTGGACTCTGAATGAAACCACCTTTTTTTAAGAAGTGTGGGTTGCCAATATTTAAATGATGACTGACTTTCGGATTCCGTATAATTGGCTTGCCATTTTAATTTAAGCCGATGTTTATTATATACATCTATATCTGATACCGGTAAAATATTGTTGTCTATGGTTTCTCCGCTTGATAATGCTTCTTTTGCCAGAGCATCTGCTATTATATTACCCATTATCCCAGAATGGCCTTTGATCCATGCGATAACAACTTCTCCTCCGAGCTTTGAAACCTCGTAGTACAATTTTAAAATCTCTATATCTAGATGAGTCAATTGCTTGGATTTATTTGTTATACCTAATCTTTCTACTGCACTTTTACTGTCTGTAAATATTACACAGTTCTTCATTTCGTTTGTCAAAGCGTGAGAAAGAGCAAACTTTAAACCCAGCATTTCGGATGTGTAGATGGTGGCTTCATCAGGTAACTTATATTTATGCTGTAGTCCAGAATTCTGTTGGTATATTGCGCAAGCAGTGTTATTTCCTTTTTTTGAACCATCAGTAAATATATAATAATAATTAGGCCATTTCTTCTGAATTTCTGCGTTAAACATGGGGCCTTGGACATCATTGAGAAATTCTGTCTTGATTTTTATTGAGAACAGTACATGAGGCTTTTCAGTATAAACTGGTGGAAGATGACCCTTATAAAGTACCTCTTTGAATTTAGACAGATTTCTATAGCTTACCGCCACGAGTGGAGATTTTTTCTTAAACCAATACCTTTTAGTCAAATCTAAAACAGCCAGATTGTGTATATCTTTAAGAAATACTTGGTCTCTGCTAATGGTACGAGCTATATATTTGTCGGTAAGATACTGCCTCCGTAAATTCAATGGCGGTTCAACAGCTTCAATTTCCATTACATTAATTGGTGTAGATTTCAGATACCCAAGGCACAAGCGTAGGCACTTATTTTTCTGTACCTCAATTTTTGTTAAATGGGTGTTCGATGCGTTTCCATACAAGTGGCAGCTATAATCGAAAACTGGTCGTATCATAGATCGATAAAACATTAAACTAATGTTGGGATCTGCACCCCAGTTTGTTTTACAGAAAGCTCTTAGGATATTCATAGTTTTTTCGGTTTTTTTAATGATATGATGAATATGGTCTTTCCACAAAAGTTTTCTGTCTAAATAAGTTCCCAGGTATTTGATACAGTTTTTAATTGGAAATTTGAATTGACCACAACTTATATATCCTTCTGGAATTCTATGTTTTCTAGAAAAGAAGCAGATTTCTGTTTTGGATTCTGATAATGTTAATCCATTTGATTGATAATATGCATGTATTGTTGATATAGCTGTTGTTAAATTATTTTTAGAAACATCGATTGATTTGTCTGATGAATAGAGTACCACATCATCTGCAAATTGTAGTATTTTTGTGTTAATAGGAACAATGACTTCTAAATCTATATTATATAAAATATATAAAAGTGGACTTAAAATACTTCCTTGCGGCAGGCCTATATTGGACAGTCGAGGAGAAAAAAATTTCTCATTGATTTTTAAGTAAATCAATCTCTCTGAGTACAAAGTTTTCAAAAAGGATGTTATACCTATAGGTATCCCGACTGACAATAACTTTTGTTCAAGGATATCCAAATTTATATTATCAAAAGCAGATGATACGTCCAGAAATGCAGCTGCAGTAGATGAGTTTTCCGTGAAATTGACTTGAACTGTTGTTACGAGAGCAGTTATGGCATCTTGCGTGGATTTGAACTTGCGAAAACCAAATTGGGAGTGTGGGAGAATGTCATTAAATTCTAACCAATGCTCTAATCTATTTTTAATTAGTCTTTCCAGGGTTTTAAGAAGACAAGAAGCTAGAGATATTGGGCGATATGAATTGTAATCGTCATCACGTTTGCCAGGTTTTCTTATAGGTATTATAATATACTCCTTCCAGCTTTCTGGAATTGGTGCTTGTTTCTGCCAAATATTATTTAGAATATGAAGTAGATGGATTTTATGTTCATTTGTCAGGTTAGAAATCATAGAATAAGATATATTGTCTTTACCAGGAGCAGTATTGTTATTTTGTTTGAGGACCCTTCTTAGTTCCCATAGATAGAACGGACGATCTAAGCAAAGGTTATCTCTAGAAACAGTGGCTATGGAGTTGGTAATATCATTCGGAACCCAATCTGGAGAAATTTTTTGGTAAAACTCTGTTATCCATGGTTCGTCCGGGTCAATAGGCAATTTATTGGATTGTTTGCGATTTTTGAAGCAATTTACTTTCCTCCATACCTCCTTGATGGGAGTATTTTGATTCAAACTTTCACAATACTCCCTCCAGTTTTTCCTTTTCTTCTCCTTAAAGGTTTTCTTCGCTAATGCGTCCATCTTTTTGTATTTTATTAGGTTACTTATTGTGGGATTTTGCTTATATTTAATATAAGTTAATTTTCTGCGTCGGGCTGTTTCCTGGCACGTTTTGTCCCACCAAGGTTTTGGAATGTGATGTTTGTTGGTAATATTCGTGTATTGTGGTATTGCTGTATTGGCTGAGAAGTAGAAGTTTTCAATTAGATCACCATACGTCCTGGGTTGGTTTAGAGATGTAAAGAGTGATGAATACAAATTCCAATCTGCTTTGTTGAAATTCCAGATTTTGTGTAGTCTCTGGGTTTCTTTTCCCTTTGGGTGATAAATTGAAAAGATAATGGGTAGGTGGTTTGATCCATGGGGATCTTGTAAAACATTCCAATTCAGTAGCGCTATAATATCTTGAGTACATATTGTGAGGTCTATTGCAGATGCTCGTGAATGTGTGGTTAAAGGAACAAGGGTGGGTGAACCGTCATTTAAAAATACAAGGTTACACTGCTCGATAGCATCCAACAATGATTTTCCAGATGTGTCATCAACTTCACAGCCCCATGCGACATTGTGCGCGTTAAAGTCACCTCCCAAAATAAAGGGTTTTGGTATAATTTTAAAAAAGGATAGCCATTGCTGTGTTGTAGTTTTGTTTTTCGGTTCATTATATAGGGATACAAGATGAATGGTTTTATTTGTTGATGGTAGTTTAAAGGAAATACATGTGTATGTAATAGGAATATTTATGTTAAATCTAATTTCTTGACATTTAATATTTGTTTTCAATAAAATAGCTGACCCACCATATCCATCTATACGATCTGTTCTAAAGCAATTAAAGTTTTTAAAGTTATAATACAAACCAGGCTTAAACCATGTCTCCGATAATAAGGCAATATGAATTTGATTTTGATGGAGTAAAAATTCTAAATTTACTTTATTTGAAACTGCCGAACGACAGTTCCATTGCAAAACATTTAATTTTGAGTTTAGGTCTGCGAATTTGATAACACATCTGGATTTACATGTTTACTAATTAGTTGGATGATTTCTGATTTAGAAACATTTAAATTATTTGTTTGTTGTAGAGAATTAACAATTTTCATAACCAATTCTAAAATTACATTAATTATACTAGGATCTAGGACCTCTGACTGTCGATCTGTGATAATTGTTTTTTTGTATTGAGGGCTACTTAATATTCCTCCCGAAGTACTGGGAACATTAACCTGAGAAATAATCTCTTTTCTGATCTGTTCAGATGGATCAGGAGTATTTGGCCTTGGCCTTTTATTAGATTTATCTTTTAATTCGTTTGAGTTACTGTTATAAAGCAAATGGGAAGCAAATTGTTTTCTAGAGGAGTTGACTTTTGGAATATTCTGAACAGAAGTAGAGGAAGAACTAGAATGTAAATAGGTAGAAGAAGTGGGTTGAACAAGTAAGTCAAATGGATGGCTCGTATTGCTTTTATTTAAAATATCTGCATAGGAAGTTTTGGGAACCTGTTTATTGGCATCAAAAAAGCTTATATTGGAAAAACTCATAGCTTCCTTAATTAATTTTTGTCTCTTAAACTCTGGACACACTGATAAATTTGTTGTATAGTGATTTCCTTGGCAACTGAAACATTTTGGGATATAGTCATTTATTTGGCATTCTTTTGTATTATGTGACTCTTGGCATTTACCACATCTTGGGCGACCTTTACACTGACTACCTAAATGCCCATATCTGAGGCAATTAAAACATATTAAAACTTTTTGTGTATAGTGTTCAACCTCTTTAATAACTTTATTTATTGAAATATAACGCGGCAATATCTGAGATTTAAAGGAAACAATACACGATTTTGTGGGAACGTAAATTATTTTTTTTGAATCATTTTCAATTACTTCCTGTTTGCGTTTAATTCGCCGAACGTTTACTATTTCAAAGTTACAATGACTATCATATTGTTTAATTTTTGATTTTACATATTCTTCAGAAAATTCGGTATCAATATCTCTAATTATCCCTTGTCGGAACAGAATGAATTTAGGTATATACAATTCTAAGTTATTTTTAACAAATACTGATGAATTTTTTTGATTTATTAAATAATTTGCATTTTTGTAATCTGTTAATTTAATCCTAATTCTATTACGACCAATAGAATCAATATTTGTAATTTTTGAGTCCAATTCAGGAAACGCAGAAAGAATAATGTCACCAACTCTTAAAGCATTTAACTTACCGGTGAAAGATCCCGAGAAATTTTCTACGTAAACATGATATGGTCCGGTATCTTTATTTGTATATAAATAAACCTGTCTATTATTTACCTTCTCATTAACGTTAGAACCATTATCGTTTTTTCCCAAAGAATTAGACATTAAATTAGTACTTACATTCTGGTTCTCTTGTTTTTGTGAAATTGTTTCCATATTTGTAAATTCCATCATACCAACCTGATTTTCATCTTTATCATAAGGGGGAGGGTCGGGGGGCTTGCTGCCCCCATTTAATTCACTCATCTTTATGAAAAAACACCTATAGTTTCACCAAAATTAATTGTTTATCGCAAAACAACAAAACAAATAGGAAAAAAGTTTTGTTATCGATACTATTAACGCCGATAATTTACACACGTCCGATCGATTTGAATTCTACCGAACAACTCTTGTTATGACATATCCTCCAAGTAATCTCCAAGCGCCTATGTCGAATGCATCGTATTTACTTAACAAAACGACTTCAGAATGCTTACCAAACGACATTTTTCACAATAAAATCGGATAATGAAATATTCTTTATTGCAATAACACATAAAAAGTTTATTGCGTATGAAATGGGTAAGTACCATTTAATGACACTAGATGGAAATCGAATAGAGCGGCTAAACTGGCTGAGTTTTCATTTATTCGTTTTTTATTCTTACGATAACTGAGTTTATACGAAGAGTTTTACAACCAAAAAACGAAATTTTAATATCCAATAAAATCTTCATGCACCTTTTATAAAATTTAGTAAAATAATCAAATGAATTTATTGAGTTTTTGTACTCCACAGGATACTTAAAATATTTTTCGATATATGTTTGTTTTTAACCAATTTCCTTAAATCAAATGTTAACCACAGTACTTCAAATTAGCTTAAATTGTTTTCTTGTTAACGCACGTTATCAAGTTTCCTAGACGTTAGCGATTAACACGAAGACCCTTTCTTTTTGAGCTATTAAGAACAGTTCTTCAACTATCAATTAGTAACCAGGTGCATTTTCTGATTTAAATAAGTTTACAAATTAATCTAAAAAAAACTCCAATCAAAGTCCTCCCTTTCAAGACGTTCTAGACCTTGTTGTAGTGGGAGACGCAGGAAGGGTATATGGTTACAAAACCACAGTATTTGTCACAGACATTAACACGTCTAGCAAAAGGAGTCTATTCTTTGGCTACAAGTCATAACGAGAAATATATGAAAGCAAAGAAAGTGAAGTAGGACTTGCTACAACTGCAGCGCCCCGAAGAAGCTCTCTACGGCACAAAACCCTATGGTGGAGAATGCCAGGTCAAGAAACGATTTCGCTGTGTTCTGGAGCTGAAGAGAGCGATTGCAAGCAAGCAAGCAATTTAATTAAACCCAGCCTGTGAGACATGTTCACCCCATAGAATTACGTTCAGGTGTAACAATTCATTGGAGCGAGATATATTAACTCGAGTAAAACAGGAGTCACTCCACCTCGCTCCAAAGTTCCAGACCATCCCTTTCCCCCTATAGCATTCTGATGCGCGATAGAGGCACACTATCACTCGAATGCTCTTCATGTGTGAGTCCTAGACAATAGAACCACCCCATGGTTCGCTAATCGATTTTAGTTTCGTAAGAGTTTGGGATCTACGTGCCCGGTTTTTTAAATTTTTTTTGTTACAGTTTTCAGAAAAAGTCCAAGAATTAATGCCTTTACCTGACATCTTAAAAGCAACCCAAATCAAACTGCAAGAAGCTCAACAGATGCACCTTTTAGCAGAATGAAATAACGAAGCGATAGCTAGAGAATTGAAATTATATAAGGACAAGATTGCAGCCATAACATCAGAAATAGACGACGTTAAGAGCGATCAACAAATAGGTCAAGACGCAAAATCGATATTGGAAGCTAGAGTGAAAGAACTGGAGAAGCAATTGGCGGAGCTGCAGCAAGTTAATGCGTCTTTGGTTAATGATTTAGAAAAATTCGCGGAGAAATGTGACGAGTATGAAAAACTGGCCGATGAACGTTTGCATGAAATTATATAACTGGAGTCGCAGGTTCGGTGCGAGATTGTTAGAAGATCAATGCAAAAACAAATCGGTGACTTAGAGCGCCAACTGGCCCAAAGCAGAGCCCAAGCCAAAGCAGCTCAAAGCGACAGAGACGAAATCAGGCACAAAATGCAGTCTCAAATCAACAATCTGAACGAGAACTTCGAAGACGCCCAAATGAGAATACGGAATCTACAGGGTCATGTCAATTTCCTTAAAAACTCGTACGGAGATACTTTTGGTGTCGGTGAAAAGGGTACTAGATACAGATCTACCGATAATAAGGATCCTTGTGATTGCAATCCCATTTATTTACAAAATATTTTTTGTGTTTTATTCATTTTATGAAAAACTATTTAATATACCACAATAGTAATTTTTTGATTTTTTTATTGGACGAGGCCTTTTTTATGTTTTTTAGTAGGATATCGTGGTGATAGATTCTTCTTTGTTGGAGCGTACACAGTGTTTAATTTTATTTTATTTATTTATTTCAACGGTAGAATCATTTACAAATAAAAGAAGTAGTAAAAAGTAAACATCAAATAGTATAAACATCAAAACAATAAAAAAGAAACAATTACCTAGTTAAGATTTGTACATTAAAACAGTATAACAAATCACAAAAGTTAAAAAATATCACATATACACGTTTTGTGTTAATCTGAATTGGTAGAGCTACGAACTGTCCTCTTTCTTTTCTTTATCTTCTCTCTGGGGCGTTGATCTCTCTCGGGTTTGTATTCTCTCCGGGTATTTATATTAGTTTTCTCTCTTGGGTTTGTTTTCTCTATGGGGTTTGTATTTATTTTTGTCTCTCTGGATACATTTTATTTTATTCCATTATTTGTTGTTTTGAACGTTTGTGTTTCCAGTTTTCATCGATGGAATGCGTCGTATCTCATGATCTCTCGAAGTATGGGACTCGGGTGATTCTCCAGTTCTGCTAATTTTATCCTGACTTTTTCCTTTATTATGTCCGTCACCTTGATTTATTGCAGTTCTCTGAAAAGAAATCGTTCTGCGACGTATTTTGGAACATTAAGTGCTTCTCTTAAGCTGCTATTGTGAGCTGCTTGTATATTTTTCTTTATTTCTCCTCTAATTTGGTTTTTCTACCTGTGAGTCCTCTTATTGAAAGAGCGATTTTCTGCAGGTGTGGCATATTTATCTGTTCTGAAAACAACGAGATATAGACACTTTCAGTACAACCGCCGATAGCAAATTTTAATATTAACGAGAGGTGAGGTGATGATGAGTGATGGTGAGATGGTACGGGATACTAAGACAAGTACTGGAAAGCTCATCTATTGATATTATACTTGTGAAAGCAATACAACCATCGTACAACGATCTTGGATTAAAAATCAAGATTAACAACAAAGTTCTCTGAGAAATGGTATATTTTTTACCATTATAAAGTATTTACTGCTCTGTAAGGTTTTTTAAACCATAGTATACAGCCAACCACTTTGGTTTTCCCCTTTTACTTTATATTAGAAACACTTCCTAGACGTAACTCATAATAACATACTTTGTATATTTACATTAAGTGTACATTTTTCTTTCATTACAATAAATATTTACCCACAAAAGTGCGTGTGGTTTTAATGTTTATCCTATGCTGCCATGTGATCTATAGTTAAATGATGTACTTCCAAAAACGGCCATAACCACTTGAAGACTATCGAACAATTGTTGTTAGGACCTTTAAAAGATGTATTTATCATAACAATAGCTCCATTACACCTGTTTTAGTAGCAGGTATGCCATTGGATTTAAGTGTTTTCTTTGCTACTCACAATGTGTTTAATATACAGAGAGTAATCACAAAAAGTATAATTAAAATTTTGAAAATAAACTCTTTTGATGTTTTGTTACCACTTATTTTTTCAATTAACTTGGATTGAATTAGTATAAACACAAATATAGAAATACTTAACGAAATTAAACAAGCAAGTAATTCAGTTATAATTAAGACATCTGATTAGATAATGAAATTGAATGATAGAAACATGGATAACACAAAACGCAGATACAAAAGAGAGAGAAGCAAAAACGTTAAAGTAAAAAATTTAAACTGTAAGACATTAAAAATATGAAAAAAAAAAGAATGGAATTTAAAAAGAATCACGAACGAAGAAAATAAAGACAGAAAGAAAGAAGTAGATAATGAAAGGAAGTAAAGAATAAAGGAGTAAAGAGAGAGAAAGGACATGTTTTTCTTGTGCCTTGCTCGATTATCTATTAAATTATTTTCTTCTTCTTCATTTGGTGCCGTGTCCGTTTTCAGACGTTAGCCGTCATCACGTTTACAATTTCCTGAAACCTTTCTCTGTCGGCTGCTGCGCGAAATAATTCTTCCACTGTGGAACCACACCATTGTCTAATATTACGCAGCCATGAAAGTTTCTTTCGACCAATCCATCTCTTTCCTTCCACTTTTCCTTGTATTATAAGGAGAAGTAGATGGTATTTAGGTCCTCTAATTATATGGCTGAAGTATTCTGTTTTTCTCCTCTTTATGGTGTTTATGAGCAGACGTTCTGAATTGATCATTTGAAGAACATCTTCATTGGAAGTGTGCGAAACCCACGATATCTTTAGGATTCGTCTATAGCACTACAATTCGAATGCTTCTAACTTGTTTAGCATTGTGGTTTTTAACGTCCATGGGTCACAACCATACAATAGAATGGACCACACATAACATTTCAGGACCTTCTTACGAATATTCATCGACAGGTTTCTGTTGCATAAAACTGGTTTCCAGGTCATAAAAGCCTTACGTGATATTTCGATCCTGGTTATTATCTCTTCATCAGAGTCACAATTTACATTTAACCAGCTGCCAAGGTATTTAACATGATTTACCCTTTCGATCTCCTCTCCATTAAGAGAAATCAGACCTTGATCTATATTGATCTTTCCAACTGCCATCCACTTTGTCTTTGAAATGTTGATTTTAAGGCCTCTCCGATAACTTGCTTCACTGACTAGATTTAGTAATGTTTGAAGATCTTGTAAATTTTCTGCAAGAATGGCTGTATTGTCAGCGTATCTAATATTGTTGATTACTTCTCCACCTAGTCTTACTCCCTCTTGTCTGTCATCCAAAGCCTCCCTAAAGATTTCTTCAGAGTACAGATTAAAAAAAATGGGTGACAAAACACAACCCTGCCGTACTCCACGTTTGATGGATATTTTTTCAGTCGGACTGTCTTCAATTTGGATAGAGGCTACTTGATTGTAATATAAGTATTTCAGCAGTCTTATATCATAGCGGTCAAGTCCTGCTGCCCGTAGGGAATCGAAAAGTGTATCGTGTTGTACTCTGTCGAACTCCTTCTCAAAGTCGATGAAACAAACATAAACATTCTTTCGGAATTCACAACTTTTTTGTAATAGAACGCGCATACAGAATAGTGCCTCTCTAGTTCCTAGACCGTTTCTAAATCCAAATTTCTTATTACCCATCCTATTTTCGCATAGAAGGAATACTCGGTTTTGTATAATTCGTAAGAGTATCTCCAGTGTGTGACTCATCAAACTGATTAGTCTAAAATCGCTGCATTTGGTGGGCCTGCTTTTCTTTTCTAATGTTATAAACAGTGACTCTAACCAATCATCTGGTATTTTTCCTTGGTTGTAAATTTTGTTGAAGAAAGTGGTTAAGCAGGCAATGCTTTCCTCTTTCAAAAGTTTAAGTAGCTCAGCAGGGATTTGATCTGGTCCAGGTGCTTTATTGTTTTTGGCTTGCTGTATTGCCTTTTTGACTTCCGAATTCAGTATACTGGGACCTCTGTCTAACTGGTTGTCACCGGCAGTATTTGGAGCATTTTCTCTAGAAGCATCATCAAAAAGGTCAGTGATGTATCTCTCCCATTCTTTGCACTGTTGTTCGTGATCACAAATTTTTCCGTCCGCGCTTTTAAGTATGTGAGCATTTTTCTGTTTACTAATTCCGGCAGTATATTTAATTTTCTTGTGGAGGTTGAAACTGTCATGCTTTTTTTGAAGGTCTTCTATTTCTTTACATAAATTCTCAAGCCAGGATTCTTTGGCTTGCTTAATTTTTCTTTTTATGCGTTTATTGATTTCACGGTATTCGATACTATTTCTATTTTTGTGTTGCCGTCGAACTTCCATCAGGTCTAGAATTTCTTGTGTCATCCACTCATTTTTTGCCCACATGGTAGGTGTTTTCAAAGACTCTTGTACGTTCTCTAAAATCGAGTTTTGAATATCATACCAGCTTTCGTTAATGGTTCTGTTTTCGTTTGGTATATTTAATATTCTGTGTATTTTACTATTTATCTACTGTGATATGTGTTCGCACGTTTGAGGGTTTTTCAGGGGGTCGAGGTATATCTTACAAGACTTAGTTGGCTTTGTTAATTTCTTTAATTTAATTTGTATTTTGGAGCAGAGTAAATTGTGATTTGAGTTTATGTCAGCGCCGGGGTAAGATTTTACATCTTTAATATTGTTTCGAAATCGGTGGTTTATTAGGATGTAGTTTATTTGGTTCCGTACTATTCTGCCTTGATGTCCATCTTGAGGGGATTTCCACGTGTAAAGACGCCTTTCTGGAAGTTGAAACCAGGTATTTGTAATGGCGAAGTCATTTTCTTGGCAGACTTCTATTAGGCGTTCACCTCTTTGATTTCTCTCCCCCAAGCCAAACTTTTCGGTGATGCCCTGCGTCAGCTTCTGTCCAACTTTAGCGTTAAAGTCCCCCATAATTATTATTGCTTCGTGTTTCTTTGTTATTTTTAGCACTTCTTCTATTTGATGGTAGAATTCTTCAATTCTTTCCCAATTTAGATAAATTATTATCTAAATTGGGAAAAAATAACAAAGTTACTGGTCTTGACGAGATGCCAGCAGAAATTATTAAATTAATCACAGAAGGTCAAATACACATCCTTAAAGACTTGCACAACACCATATCGTTGTCTGTATGTAATAGTGGCCTAACTTAAAAATTGACAAAATTGAGTTTGTCAATTTTGCCAGAGATCATTTGTAATGTGAAAATTTTCGGTGTTTTTAAGAATACTTCAAATGCCTCACATTTATTACCAATAGTCAAAACCGAAATTTTATGCTCTAGATTACCAAGATTAGGATCTAGCAATTGAAATTCATAGTGACCGGTCAATAAAAATGATCAATTTTATTGATTTCATGATATTAAAAAAAATACCAAAAATCGCGCAACGATTACTTATGGTATTTAACCTTTATAAAAACTGACTTCATTTGGGTAAAATACAAAAATTGCATACGAATGCGGTATTCTTTGTCTTTTAAAAGAATTTTGATTTTTGTCAATAACGCACTCTGATCAAAAAATAAGGAATTTTTCCGTCGAGTTGATAAAATTAACTGACTGAAGAGTTTTAAAAAAAAAAGTAGGATCGGTAGGGTTGCGAACATCGACGTTTTAAACAGAAAGAAAATGAGACAATTACAATTAAGATAACAAAAAATTACAGTATCTAGATCATGCCATGAAAGGTGAGAGATATGCATTGCTGCAGATCATTATTCAGGGAAAGATACTAGTCAGAAGAAGCATAGGCCGATGACATATATCCTGGCTAAACAATTTGAGAGAATGGTACAATTATAACTCTGTTGAGCTGTTTAGAGCAGCATAATTGAAGGTCAAGATAGCTCTCTCTAATAGTAAGTATTTAATTTTCTTTAAAAATTTTTAATTGCAAAATATTTGAGCGGTGTTTAAAACAACGCTGTGACAGTATTTTTAGTGAATAGTTGTTTTCATTATTTGTAGCTATATCTTAAAAATAGTTCCAACAACTTATAAAATTGTGTCAAAACATTTTGTTTTAATTACTATTTTTTGGATAACCGACAACACAATTTTTGGAGATTCCAGGACGGTTTTATTATCATTAAACCCATTACAGCGAGGTTCTTTATTTGCTTTAGCGGATTGGGCGATGCGATCAAAACAAATAAATTTGTAATAATTCCAAACAACGCTTATGGCTGAACTTCTGCCGTGTGAAGGAGACGTGCAGCTAAAGCGAGAGAAAACAGAAACAAAACTTTAAGCCGATACCATTTCATTCATGCCACAAAACTAGCAATGCAGGAGCTGTTACAGAAATTTCATTGCCTATCAGCAAAACAGTTTCTATTTCCAAAACTTTCAATCCATTTTCAACTTCCAGAGCATGTTTCGCTGCTACGTACAAATAAAAGGGGCACTAAAATATTTAATTCCCGCTATTATGGAAATAGAGCTAACACAACCATAGACGTGCATTTAATCAATATGAACATGAAAAACTAACAGTTTCATTCAAACTATTCGTCCAAGTTTAAAATGAAGATAATAATTTTTTTTTAAATCAGTGAAAAACATAAATAGACATATATATATATATATATATATATATATATATATATATATATATATATTGGAACCATGGTAAAGACACATTAGATCTCTTCCTCTCCCATCTGAATGGAATACATCCCAGTGTTTAATTCACGATGGAAGTTGAGTTTAAAGCGTCTTTGCCATTCCTTGATGTTCTTCATCAGAAAAACCCACCTCATAGTTTTTCCTATTTCGTGTACCGGAAGCCCACTCATACAAATCGTTATCTCAATGCCCAGTCACATCATCACCACGCCCAACTCAATTCAGTTATCAACACTCTTACTTCCCGTTTCATAAGACTTAGCGACAACAATCACAGGTCATCCGAAATCAATTCAATAAGGCACACACTCTTACAAAACAGCTACTACAAAATTAAAATCGATAAGAGCATTAAAAAACATCTAAACTCCATTCCATTCAAAAAAGAAACCTTGCCGCCGGATCAACCCAAAATCTTTCAACTTTTTTACTAAAGGTGTCACTAAAAAGATCAGCAGTCTTATTCTTTTTAACATCAAAACCATCATCACTACTCACTCCAAGTTGTCCAATCTCGTCAGATCAGTAAAAGACCAAATCCCCAATGAAGACCATGGTGTCTACGAGATATCTTGCCAATTGCCCACGTACATACATCGGACAGACAAACCGACGAATCCATAACCGTATTTACGAACATTCTATATCAGAGCCTGGTATAAATATTAACTACTTTCAAATGTGCATAACAGTAGTTCCCGCATTACTGATTGTAGACGGTAAATGGCGATGCACGAAAATGTGTATATATTGAACCTAACTGCAAGGTGGTAAATATATATATACCATGGACCGTAATAATGTCTGTCTGTGAGATAACAAATTTTAAGAAGTTAGATTATAATAGAATTATCTATATTTTTTTCTATTCGATTGTTTTTCTAAAGGAAAGAACTCGATCCCATTTTTAGAAACACAAAACATTATATTGTTAGCCATCTTCATCAATATTAACCCTCTTTTCCTTTATTTTAACAAAGGATAATACTCTTTGTTATATTTCAGTATTATATTTCCTTCTAATTGCACCGTGTTTATTCTTTTCTAGTTACATCTGCATGTTTCGCTAACGGCAATATGTGCATTTGAATTTATGTACATATATTCAACTCTAAGAGCAGAAAATAAAGTTTTTGTGCCTTTTACGGAAAAAATACTTCACGAACTCGTTTGTAATAAAACAACAAAGCAATTTTCCGAGTATAAAAGAAAAAATATTTTATTTAATTTGGCGAACCCTGTAATATGTTTTAATTATATAATGTATAAGATGGATGAAATGAAAAGATATTAACTTTATGAAATACTATATCATAATTATACTTGCGCTGTAGTCAACCACCTAACATACAAGTAATTTTTTAATTACTTTTTTATTGGAGTAACTATTCAGAGATTAAAGTATCTCTTGAAAAATTATTTATATAATGATATCAAGGATATAATCACCATTTGGGGGACTTTTAGAAATAGAATTTATTACTGAACTTTATGTTCATTTTCCCTTGCGTTTTTACATATTTGAGACCAACAAATTCTCTATTTTTAATATAAGATTGATGTTCACGTATTCTAACATTCAATGGTCTTGATGTTTGCCCTAAATAAAAATATTCGTATTCACAACATATTTTATAAATATTTCTTTCCTGATCATCGTAAGGTTTAGTTTTTCGGATAATCCTTTTATGTATGGTATTGTTATTTTCCCTGTATTATTTCTTATGAATACTATGTGATCCTGCTTTAAGTTGTTCTGTTCCATTTCATTCTGTCCATTCTTAAAAATTCCTTATTTATAAAAGGCAAATGATAATCATTTTTTAACAAAACACAATGTTAACAAATTTTTTTCTCAAGACCGAATTTTCGTTAGAACAAGTAATTTTACAGCATTTACCACCACACACAGATCATCAAAGATAATAGTGGGAATACCATAACTAACATAGACAGTATCACAGAGGTGTGGAAACAATATTGCGAAATACTATTCTATAACAACGACCCAGCCAATAATACAGAGAAAAGAAGTTATGAAAAAAAAACCTCAAATATTGAAATCAGAAATTGAGGCGGCAATTAAAAAGCTAAAATTCAGAAAAGTAATGCTTAGAATTTGCAATAAGATCTGGAACACCGGAAAGTGGCCAAATGACTGGGGTAAACTCACGTTTATTCCCGTATATAAAAAAAGGTTCACCGATAGTTTGCAGTAATTACCGTGCAGTAGCATTGATGTCACACGCGAGCAAAGTGTCACCTAACCATCATAAATGAAAGACTAAAATAATTCTCTTATCACAAATTCCCCAAGAACATTGCGGATTCGTCCCAGGTAGAGGAACAAGAGAACATATTCTTAATATTCGTCAAATTATCGAAAAATCTCGAGAGTTCAACATAGAAACATATTTATGCTTTGCTGACTATTCCAAGGCTTGTCGGCCAATGTCGTAAAATGGGATGAAATGTGGCATATACTTAGAGAAATAGGTACGCCAGAACATCTAATCTATTTATTACAAAAACTATATGTAAATAATACTGCTAATGTAAGAGTTAATAATGTGGTTTCGAAAAACTTCAAATTAAAATCTGGAGTTCGACAGGGATGCATAATATCTCCTATTCTATTCAATATATATAAATCATACCTTCTGCTTGTATTTCACTGTCTCTCTCAATAATGCTTCCTGTAACAAATTAAAGAGTATTATTGTAGACAGCGGGACTCTCTCCTTACCCTTCTTACTTCAAACGTTCCTGTTAGAATTCCCTACTGTGTTGCCGGTCTGCATTAAGGTCATTTTTACTCGTCTGATCCTATTTTCCGAAATTCCAAGTACTTTTAGGGCATGGTACACACGCCTTCTAATCACAGAATCGTAAGCTTGTTTAAAATTTACAAGCAGAAGGTTTAGCTTTAACTGTTGCTTCTACGTACTGCTCTGAATGATTTTTAACAAGGATATTTGATCTATGATGGGTCTGACCTTTTTGGATCCTCCCTGGTATTTACCAACCTGCTTGTTTAAGTACCTTTCCAGTCTACTTATGACTCTGGCGAGTACCTTATATGTTACATCAAGAAGAATGATACCCCTGTAGTTTTCACACAATGCTTCATCTCCCTTCTTATTAGCTGCATATTCGCGTTATAAGTGCTTCTCCCCCATGCTTAATTATTTCTACAGGAATACCAATGCTCCTTGCACTATGCTTATTGTTTTTTATGCTATATAAGGCTTCTCTTATTTCTTCTACGGTGGGAGTCTCCATTGTTTCCACCGTGTCGTTGACTTCTCCTACCATTTACATTTGCTCCTTATCATTTTAACCCGATTCCCCGTTTTGGATATTTTTACATATTGTTAATGTAAAAGTCAGTTTACTTGTAGCACTGTTTCATACTATAGTAGAAAACATACTCTTCAAATACCTACTAATAATATTCAACGTAACTTTTAAAAGTTCGTCTCAGTTCATTGCTGGGCCATTACCTCTAATAAAAATACCGCACAATAAAAACGTGATCGTTAAATGAAAACTGAATTATCATTTCAAATTAATTAAACACATAGATCAGGGCTACCGTAATTTTTATTTTACGACATCTTCTTAAAAAGGACATAATAACTTCACAATAGCAGCAGCATTCACTTCCATCATTCAAATTGACATGAAAATGAGTATAGTTATAATACGAGGGCCCACTACAAAAATATTAGAAACTTTTAAATGTACTAACTGTCATAACTATATTATTCTTTATAACAGGGAACATTTGGTGTTCTCGTTCCTCATTAGTTTTTTTAGCATTTTTACGGCCACCATTTAGTACGAATTTGTCTCATCCTACCTTACTATTCTTTTGTCTTTTATCAATTCTGTTTAATATCCATTCATTTCTATTTTAAATAAAAAATGGCAAAGATAAGTATTTTTGAACTGTTTCAAATTTTAATTCCTATATTAAGTATCACTGGTTCAATATCTTCCTGCAAATTGTCCACTGCAAACATTTTTCCTTCTACTTTTTCGACATGGTTCACATAATAATGCCACTGCCACTTTTTAGGTAATTTTTCTCGAAGAAAATTTGTTGTTGAAAACTCGTTGTTTTCGATTAGCCAATGCTTGATTAGCCTTTTGTTCCAGATTTTTTCATATTCTCTTTTGTCCTGTATGCTGCATCGACGTTAGTTGCGATATAGAGCAGTTGCTTTTTGTTCTTCTTGATATTGAGTGTCTGCCACATATTTTATTAACAATATCAACTAAACTTTTTTTAGCAGTAAGATGATATCAGGTTTTGTCGACACTGGATCTATATCTCGATCCCCGTGCATTGTTGAGATCACTACGACCATTTTATTTGTTTTCGGTGCACAGAAAACCAATTATACATTTGATTGGAATCTAAACAACGAGTATTTTATAGGCCTACTTTATTGAGGCAAAAAGTCTTTAGACATTTGCCTTTTATTTTCTATATTACCCAATAATAGTAATTTTATCTTCCAATAATTATATTGCTGGCTGATAACTTGAATACTAGTTGTCACAGATCAAGTTCCTTTTACTTCCTTCATCGAGCGGTGAACATCACACAATACAAAATGTTTTAGCCGGTTGGTTTGGAAAATATTGAAGAAAACTTTAGCAGCCTCAGAGAGATATAAACATTTTGTTAGTTGTTAAAAAATCGTTCACAGAATAGTTGTTCTTACAATTTTCTACGATGTAGCTAATTTCATTATATAATATGTTAATGCTGCTAACGTATCCATCTTTTTTCTTTGATTTCTGGTACTTTTATCACCGAATCTAGTAACGGCAAATAATAAGAGAAGATTTGCTCTTCTCTAAAAAATGATAGAGCCAGTAACATTTGTTGTTAATAGTTCCAAAAAGTGGGTAGACTTTGCTCCTTGTAGGCAGATAACAAAATAATTTGATACGTCTTAAGAACATAGCCATTATTATGGCTATATGGATGCTGTTGAATTTTGCTTGAATTTTGTTTTGCATAATAAGCTGCAATAATGAGTATTTTTACCCTCTCATCATCATCCAGCCTTCATTAATACCGTCGACTGCTGGACATAGGCCTCCCTTAAACTCCTTCATTCTTTACGATTTTGAGCTTTTTGTTGCCAATTTTTGCTGATACGCCTGATGTCGTCAGCCAAACGGGTAGGTGGTCTTCCTCTACTACGTTTGTTTGCTCTTGTCCTTCAATTTGTAATTTTGCTCGTCCACCATGAACCGTGCATTCTTGCTACATGGCCTGTCCAGTTCCATTTAAGTTTCGCTATGCGTTTCAGTACATCAGCAATACTCGTCCTTCTTCGCAGATCTTCGTTTCTCATTCGGTCCTGTTTTGGTCCACGTCCAGTCCAAGTTCATTGTGAGGCCCACCTTCGAACACGCAAAGTCCAATTCGTTTAATATATCTGTGGCTTCTCCTAAATTATTTGTGATAAGGACAATGTCATTTGCGAAACGGAGATGATTAAGCTTTTCAGCGTGTATTGTTATTCCTCTGTAGTCCCAATTGACCATTTTAAAGGCATATTCTAATGCCGTTATGAATAATTTCGGAGACAATGTATCTCCCTGCCTTATCCCACGTTTTATTTTTATTGGTCGGGTTTTATCATGTATCTTAACATTCATAGTGGTAATTTTGTAAATATTGTAAATAAGTTTACTATGCCTATAGTCAATCCTGCTGTCATTCATTGCCTCTATAAGACTGTCTATTTCGATCGTATCGAACCATACGACCCATTGTATTGGTACCATAATTTAAACGGAATCCTGCCTGCTCTCTCGGATGGTATAAATCTAATTTTTTCTCCAATCTTGATGTTACTAACCTAGTAAAGACCTTGTATATGTGGTTCAATTTTTTTATGCAAACGGACGGTTATAGCTTTGTTCCATTCTTTGAGCGCCTCTCTTTGCTGCAAACATTGATTAAACATTTTCCTTAATTTATTTAATAGCATATCTCGTCCATTTGCGATAGCTTCTATTACAGTTCTATTCGCTCCTGGGGCTTTGTTATTTTTTATTTTTCTTAATGCTTGTCGAGTCTCATCTACCTTTATCTTTGGCATTAGTTCGGAACCTTGATTTATAATCTTTGAAATGGCTGTTTATATTCCTGTTTAATCTTCTCGTCTACTTTCATATAATTACTCGTAAAACTCTTCGAGGACCTGTATTAACTCGTCTCCAAGTGATAATATTACATTTTGCTTGTTTCTTAATTTCTGAATTTCGCTCATCACGTATCCTAAAGTACTTTTTTGCTTCTTTCTATAATAAATGTTATACTCTCTTATTTTAAACAACCTTTGGTAAACTCACTAGCCATGTGTACATTGCGTGCGATTGACAGTAATTCCTTGCACTGGTTGCTCCAATAATTTTAAACATAAAAAGGCAGATGAATGAACGATTCTGCGGTTAGATCTTAGCCTATAATAAAAAAACGAGTTGCCGTCAATGCCAAGTTGAAATGGTGAGCATTCCGGTGACATATTTAGACGAATACACGGCCTGAACACCTGTGGGATATTTTACCTAGTCTTTTTAACAGATTGAATCACATGACAGCATTCTTAGACATTTTTTTCTTTGAAGTAATTTATAAATACCTTATATGAATCGTGCACATACACAAATTAAGTGAAATTAATTAAAGGTCGTTTCTGGAGATTTTATTCTTTGAGTTACAGTACCGAAGTTAGAAAGACGTCAATTGATTTTTTTAAATTTCGCATTGTAATTCTATCTAAAAGAATTTTGTAGTTTTGATTTTAATAATAAAACAATGACAATTTTCATTTTATAAAAGATTTATTCAAGAAATGCTATATACATATGTGTGATCAAATTTATAAGAGATACGTGGAAATTTTTTTAATGGTTTATTTCAGGAAGAGATAATTGGTAAATACCAATGTGGTTTCAGACCAAAGAGGTCAACTATATAACCAACTAGATATGTTAAGAGCTGAATCTGAAATGAAAAATGAGCTGAATGTAACATTTCAATTTACAACTTGTAGATAGACAAAAAATACTAAAACAACTATCCATGTTAGGAAAAACGAAAAAGATAGTTAAACTTAAATGACTTTGGAGAGTGTCAAGGCCATGGTAAACATAGATGACGATATGACAGAAGCATTTGAAATGGAATTTGGAGTTAGGCATGGTGATGATTTATCACTACTTTGGTGTATAATATTTTGCATTAACTACTAAAATTTACCAAACTCTCTGCAGAACATATGACTACCTATATATTGATTAAACGCTCCTTCTCCTCCTCATTCCTTGAGGGCGTGGTAATGCTCTAAATATTTTTAGCCTGCTCTCTTCATTGGCTGCTATCCTGCGCCATATAGACGGCTTTATGTAGGCATTTTCCCACCAATGTCTTTATTTGGTCTGTCCATCGTGTTGGGGATCTTCCTCTAGGTCTTTGGCCGATTACCTTTCCTTCTACTACCAATAGTTTCATGGTCCCTGTTCTTCTGAATTGACAGGTTGGTTCTATTACTTCGAAGACTTAAGTCGATTCGATTTGGCTAATTTTGGTTTTGAACTATTTATTTGAAGGCCTAGGAAGGTAAATAGGTAAGAAAATATGATAATTTATAAGACAAATAGTAGAATCAACGGTTTCACTTTTCCGTACAAAGAGTTACCTGTAGTAAATATTGCAGTTATTTGTTTCCAGGATGCTTGAGCTAGTCCATTTCATTTCCTGTAAAGTATTGATATCTGCTTTGGCTTTATTCATTTCTTGTATGACCAGAGCCATGGCTCCAGGCTGATCAAGGCTTCTTACGTTTCATGTGCAAATTTTTAAATCATTATCCTTTCGTTTGTGAGTTCGTCGTAGGTTAGACAGTCCGGTTTCTTTCTTTGTAGCTCTCATAACAAAAGGTTTTTTACAAGGTTGGGTAGTTAACCCAATGCCAAACCTCCTTTTCGGAAGGCCATTTCACCCGCTCTCGATAGTTCCCGACCCAACTTTCCACCCGGGTTGAATAAAAGATCTCCAGTTCGGTTGCTCGGTTTACAGGGTACACCAGCATAAAGGTGAAAGTTGTATTTAAGTAGAAGAGGCTAATTGAAGTAAACTGGAATCAACTTCATGTTTTCGCATTTTAATCCTTTATCCCCCTTATTTTTTGTTTAAACAATTTTTTATAAGAATTCAAAAAAGAAAGAGAAGAACTGAAAGATGTAGGTAGCAGAAAACAAAAATAATAAGTACGTTACGACTAAGGAATATAAGAAGTTAAGAAGTTTTTAGAAAAAAGAAAAAAAAACTCTGTTAGTGGTTAAATGGTTAAACAATAAAAGTCCTTTATTTACCATAAACCATTTTTTTACTAGAAAGTTAAATTCATGTTCACGGATTTAATTTAGTTGTACCGTTCTTTCATTAAAAAAGTGTAGACTTTTGCCTTTATACACTCCTTGTATATTGTTTACAAGCCAATGCACCATTAAGTATTCTGTTCTCATGAAAGTACGGATGAATAGTATAGAGCATTGAAAAAGTGGCAGGCCACAAATTCAGATATTTACAACCGTCGTCGCTGTCTTAACGATATCTAACAGTTTCTTAATAATTAACGGCAACATTTAACGATTAATTAGATCGATAAATAGACCAAGTAAATATTGTGGTTAATGTCAGTAACATCGGAAAACTTTTTGTCCTTTTAGCAAAATGGTTTCCGCTCTTAATTTGCTTTAAATATACCGTAATTGATGTAATAAATAAAACAGACAGTAGGAGTACCGTACAGCATCCAGGTACCATGATTGCCCAATTAGATTGAGTTTGTTCACCAATCGGAAGGCTTGCTTTATATTCGCCGATTCGGTATAAAGAAAATGTTTCGGAGCATCCCAAAATTTAATTTAGCTTAAAATATAACGAATAAATCATTGTTTTGGAAAAAGCACAACGTTTATAAAGAGTGTCGCTTTTAACACTTTAATCGTTATTAGAACTAACGTATGGGGACATTTGGCTCTTATCAGCTTTTTCTTCTTCTTCTAATCCGTTAGCAGCCTCCATGAAAATTCGTCGATACTTTTCTATAATATATATCTTTTGCAGCAAGTACTTCTTCAAAAATAGGTCAAATATATCGCATAATAAATATTATAAAGAGATCTCTAGACAATATGTTTAACTAGTCTACAAGACATTGCAAAAGTATTCGATAAAAATTTTATTTAAAAATCCTTTATAAAAGGTATTTAAATAAAAAACCCTGTCAGGCTACATTACAACAGAACGTTTTCGGACTAACCAGTCTATCATCAGTGCATTTACCAGGAATACGTATTACCACTTAAGCGAATACAAGCGTGAATAGTAAATTTTAACTAAGGTAAAAAACAATGTGGTTAAATACTCACAAGGTGTACATGAGTCTAGCCACTAAATATATGGGTCAAAACTATTAAAATGGTGCACAATTTGTTATTTATGTGTTAAAGTTTTTAACAGATACCCTGCATGGCAACGTAAAGGCACCTGTCCACTAGCAAGTAGCTTGCGACAGTTCTTGCGAGACAGACTTCAGCAAGTGTGTATATACAGTGTGACCCATTTAGATTGGAAACACCTCTACAAAATTTGAAGTTGTTAACCGATTTTACCAAATTTTTTTCTTATGTTATGTAATAAAAGGTCTATTGCGGGACAAAATATGAAATATTTAGTTAAATTTTCAGGGCATTCTACGATACTTTTTCTTCGTCGAAAATGGAGAATTTGTACTAGCGATTTTTTTATTAAAAAAATTTCTAAGCCACTGGATTTAGAGTGGCTTCTAATAGCTATGACAAAAATTTCATTAAGATTCATTTATTAATAACAAGTTATGACAACTTAAAATTTTAAAACTCACTAAGAAAAAACACTCGGTTTTAACGTTAAAAAAACACACTGTATTAACAGAAACATGGAAACAAAATTTTAGTTTAAATCCTAGTTGCCTCTACCAATCCACCATTTAATTGGATACATTTGTCGTATCGTTTATGAATATTTCTAATTACATTTCTTAGTTGTTGAGGAGTAATTTCTGCACATGCCTGTCGAAATCTTGCACGAAGTTCGTTTACGTCTCTTGCACAGGTTTGTTAAACTTTTTGTTTGATAACTTCCCAGAGAAAGAAGTCTAAAATTGTAAGATCTGGAGATCTGGGTGGCCAATCTATCAACGGACAACCTCGGCCTATCCAACGGTTCGGAAAATTTTCATTTAGCCATTGCTTCACGGTTCTGGCGTAATGAACAGAACACCCATCTAACTGGATATAAAAATTTAATCGTTCATTAATTGGGAGCTTATGAATAGCATCTCACAAGTCGGTGTTTAAAAATTCTAAAAAGTTCTGTGAGTTCAAGTTTTCTTCAAAAAAGAAAGGACCAATAACTCGCTCGTTCAGTATACCACACAAGACATTGATTTTTTGAGCATGCTGGCTTTTACAGTATATTACCCAATGGGGAATTTCTGCTGTCCAATAGCGACAATTTTGTGATGATACCACTCCATTTGTAGTGAAAGTGGCTTCGTCGGTAAACAACACGTTTTTAAAAAAATTATATTGTTTAAATATTCCCGTTGGGCCCATAAACAATATTCTAAACGTTTTGCTTCGTCGCCTTCTTGTAATGTGTGTAAGAATTTTGGTTTGAAAGGTTTAATATTATTTACCTTAAAACATCGCCGAATACTCTCTCGAGGCACATTCAAATATAAAGTAGCATTCCTTAAACTGGCATTAGGGTTATTTCTGAAATGATCTAAAATGATTTTATCATTTCCTCTTCTTCTTTGTAACATGTTATTTTTTAAAATTAGTTTTGATGCTGCACCATATTCATTAAATATTCTATTTATTTTGTTTACCGTACTGCAGCTAATATTAGGACGATCCACATGTCTGTCATTAAATATTGTACAAACTTCCCTGGCACTTCTATCGTTATCTTCAAAAAGACGTATAATTTCAATTTTTTCTCTCAAACTTAATCTTGCAGCCATGATACAAAATATTATTAAAAGAATTTGAAGTAAATATTATTGCAGATATTATGCATAAATTTATGCTAATACTGAAATTTGTTTGACACCAATAATGTCAAATAGTAATATCGTTGTTATGGCAACTGAGATTTAAGTTGTAGCATGTAAAGTTAATAATAATGTAAGTGCGTTACTTGCATTAAATTTTTATGCTATTTTAAACATTTTTTTGTCTAGTAGTGGTTTATTATTAAAATTATTTGAAAAATAATTAGTTTTATGGTTATCTGTTGATACAGGGTGTTCTTTTTTGACTCGTAGCTTAGTGAGTTTTAAAATTTTAAGTTGTCATAACTTCGTTATTAATAAATATATTTTAATGAAATTTTTGTCATAGCTATTTGAAGCCACTCTAAATCCAGTGGCGTAGAAATTTTTTTTAATAAAAAATTGCTAATACTAATTCTTCATTTTCGACGAAGAAAAAGTATCGTAGACTGCCCTGAAAATTTAACTAAATATTTCATATTTTGTCCCGCAATAGATCTTTTATTACATGACATTAAAAAAGAATTTGGTTAAAATCGGTTAACAACTTCAAATTTTATAGAGGTGTTTCCAATCTAAATGGGTCACACTGTATAACGCAAATGTTGAGCCAAGTTACTCTCTGCAAGTATTGTCGAGAGAGGTTTGTAAAATTTTTGCGGAATAAATGTCGGAGGTGTATACACTGAATCTTGGACAATCTTCGCAAGTAGTTCTAGATCAGAAGTTGAAATGTCGGCTGTAAGAGACTGCGTGTGTAGTAATTCTATTAAAAATAAAGAGAAGAAAAAAAAAAGAAATATTTGGGTGAGAAATTGGATTTTAAGAAGATCTACACATATCAACCAACTATATTCATTCAAGTTTTTTGATATAGAAGTTGATAGGTTTTGCAATCTCCTTTTTAATTTCTTTATCTCTCTTCCTATCTTTCTCCTTTCTTTGTTTTTGTGCTATTTGTTAGTCACCAACGTTGCTCTATCCTCCGTTTTTGTTAGCAGTGATTTTTTTTTTGGATTAGCTTAAAAAAAAAGTGCATTTCATAAATGGCTAAACGACAGAACCCCAGGAACACGGAGAGAATATGTTACCCTCAGACAACAAGTTAAACAAAGAATAAAGCTCGAGAAAAACGAATACTGAGAGAGAATGTGCAGAGACATAGACAACACGATAGGGTATAACAGATCAACGGAAGCATGGAAAAAAATAAAAAACATCAGGAATGATAAACGAAGTAAAAATACCATACAGATAATTACATCAAAAGAGTGGACAAAGCATTACACAAAATTATTGCAGGAGAATAGGCCGGAGTATATCTCATACGACCCTGTGACAATAATAACTGAGGAAGCAGAAATCACAGAGGAAGATATAAATAAAGCAGTAAAGAAATCCAAAAACAATAAAGCACCAGGACCAGGGAACATAAAAATGGAACTGCTGAAATATGGAGGCGCAAGGATAGTATCCTTTATACGAATGTTGTTCAATAAAATCGAAGCATGAGAGAAGATTCCCGATGAGTGGAATTTGTCATACATAACCTTCATTTTAAAAAAAGGTGACAAAAGGTCACCAAATAACTACAGAGGGATCAGTGTAATGCCTTCAATAGCAAGAATCTTTTCATCAGTTATAAAAGAAAAACTAGAACAACACATAGACCATTATAGCCAAGAACAAGCCGGATTCCGAAAAGCCAGATCATGTTGAGATAATGTTCACTATGAGACAGGTGATTGAAAATAACAAAGAAAAAAACATTGAAACACATATGACCTTTATCGACTTAGAGAAAGCATACGATAGCGTGCCCAGGAAACAACTATGGGAAGCAATGAGAAGAATGCGCGTTGGAGAGAAATGGGTGAATATAACACAAAGACTGTATAAAGAAACACAAGTGCATTTAAAAAGATGGTATAGAAAATGCGGAACAATGGGCATACCAGTACAAGAGAATATATTACATTCACTACTTTTCGCAGATGATCAAGTCATTTTTGCACAAGACAGGGAGGATATGGAATATATGATAAGGAAATTAAAGGAAGAATATGAACTTTGTGGACTCAAGATAAATATGTGCAAGACCGAATACTTATGTATTGGACCCGAGGTTGCAGATTTGAACTTATGTTTAGAAGAAGATACTATTAAGAGTTGTAAGACTTTTAAGTATTTAGGGTCAATGATTAGCCGAGATGGTACTTGTATGAAAGATATAGAAATAAAAATAGCACGGGGAAAACAAGCCACAAGAGCACTTCATGGAGTGATATGGAACAACACTCTAACCAAAGAAAACAAAAAGAGGATCTTTTAAAGCATAGTGATGAATATTACCCTATATGGAGTGGAAGTATGGCCAATGACAACAACAATACGAAATAAAATAAGAACAGTTGAACTGGACTTTATGAGAAGATGTCTACAAATCACAAGAGCGGATAGAATAAGAACGGAGGAAATATGGAACAGAATGGAAGTAAAAGGCTCAATTAGGAAGAGGAAGACCTGATACAAGATGGAAAACATACGTCGGAAATGCTATGATAGATAGAGACCTCAGAGAAGGTGACTGGGAGAATAGAGTGCTGTGGAGGACGAAAACGGCGAACTCATAATGGGAAAAGCCGAAGAAGAAAAAGAGCTTAAAAATGTGCTACTGCAACAGACCTAGCATCCAATTTAACTAACTGCAGGTTATATTTTATAATAAAATACTATTATTTAGAGTAAAAAAAAATATAAATATTCGTTCACTGGCCTAAAAGCAATATCGACCAATCGAATACGCCGAGAAATATATCTAAAACCGAATGAATGGGACTGTTTTATTTAACTGCAACTGCCACAAACTAATTGAATATGTAAGGTGATCTATAAACTGCAAGTCGTTATTTTCTAGAGTAAAAAATCTCGCAATTTAACTTCAGACTTTCTGTAACTGTAACTGTTACTGCAAATAAAAATTTAATTGAATAGAGGCCGCAAATTTTTGAAACAGGGCGAAAGCGAAATGGTGGGTCTGGATTTTTACATATATGCGCGAGTTTGGGACAAATTACCGTGATGTCTTCCGTTACACATGGCATAGTTTTTATTATACTCACTAAGTTTTAGGGCTCCATTATCTGTCAAGATAATCAAAACCTCGTAGGAATTAAATTATCTAAAGCGACTAACAAAAAGTTCACTATCAGTTAATATAAACTATTCAAGAAATATTTTGATTGCTGTTTTCGTACTTTTACTGATAAGATTAAAGCTACAGATGACGTTAACAACATAAAGCACGAAGTAGACGTCGAGTCCGAAATAAAGCAGTTGGAAGTGGCGGTTTTGGGTCATTTACAAATGGATACTCGACAATCTAATAGACAACTATGTCGTGCATTCTTCTTCTTTAGGTGCCATCTCCGCTACGGAGGTTGGCAATCATCATAGCTATTTTAATTTTTGGGGCAGTAACTCTAAATAGTTGTTTTGAGCTGCATCCAAACTATTCTCTCAGGTTCTTAAGCCATGAAATTCGTGTTCTTCCGATGCTTCTTCTGCTATCTATCTTTCCTTGCATTATAAGTCGCAGGATGCCATACTTCTTGCCCCGCATCACATGTCCGAGATACTGTAGCTTTCTTTCTTTAATCGTAAGTTCAACTTCCTTCTCTTTACCTATTCTTCTTAGTAATTCATTGTTCGTAACTCTATCTAACCAAGAAACCCTCATAATTCTTCTATAGGTCCACATTTCAAAGGCGTTAAGTCGTCTCATTGTGTCTAGATTTAACGTCCATGATTCCACTCCATAGTATAGTACACTGTATACGTAACTTTTTGTTAGGCTTACTTTAAGAGCTAATGTTAAGTCTTTGCCACATAGGACCTTTTTCATTTTCATAAAATTAAAACGTGCTTTTTCGATTCTGACTTTGATTTCTGCAGTGTAGTCATTATTTTCTGTTATAAGTTTTCCTAGGTAAGTGTACTCTTTCGATCTGCTGGCCCTCTACTATTAAGATTTCGTTAGTATTATGGTTGTTTTTACAAATTTTCATAAACTTCGTCTTTTTGATATTGAGCGAGATTCCGTACTCCCTACTACACATTACTATTTTACTTATGAGTCTTTCTAGGTCTTGTAAATTATCGGCTATTATTACTGTATCATCTGCATATCTGATGTTGTTAACTGAGACCCCATTTACTCTTATGTTGACTAATTCATCTTTCAGAGTTTCTCGAATTACCTCTTCAGAATAAACGTTAAATAATAGAGATGATAGTATCTAGCCTTCCCTGACTCCTCTCTTTATTTCATTTCTTCAGATGATTATTTTTTAGAATTTCCATGAGTCGGTCATATTTTACTTTATCAAACGCTTTATTGTAGTCTATAAAACAGACGTAAAGAGGACGGTTAACATCCAAACATCTCTGCGTTAGCACATTAAAGGAGAATGGTACCTCTCTGGTACCCATACCATTGCGGAACCCATATTGTGTGTCACCAATATCCAGCTCCAGTTTAGAGTAAATTCTGGCGTGGATAATTTTCAACAGAATGTTCAAGGTATGTGACATTAAGCTTATGGTTCGATAGTCACTGCACTCTTTGGCATTCACTTTCTTTGGCAAACACACAAATGCTGATGTCAACATTTCTCTAGGGATGATTCCCGTAGTATAGATAGCGTTGAACAGTTCTAGTATTATGTCCAGGTTTTTCTCGTTGACCAACTTTAATAGCTCGCTTGGTAATTCATCTGGACCAGCAGATTTATTGGTTTTCATTGAGTTTAATGCCTGACTAACCTCTGATTTGGTTATCTCTGGGCCTACATCTCCCGTTTGGCTATCTACAGATGTACTAGCTTCTCTCTGGTCATGAAATAATTCCTCGATGTACTCTTTCCATCGTCGTAGTTTTTGTTCTGTCTCCAATGTAATATTTCCATTTTTGTCGAGTAATATATTCGAGGTTCTTCTACTTCCTACTCCGGCTAGTTCTTTGGCATTTTTTTTGCAACAGTTTTGCAGTTCTTTTATTTCTTTACATTTCCATTTACATGTCGTGCATGCGGTGTATTAATATCTAATGTTCATCGAATTATATAATCTCATAAATTTCACCCTTATAATGTGACTGTGTTGGTTACAAAGTAATTGTGACAGAATGACGATTATTGATACCGGAAGTATTTGCAAATGTACGAAGACGCTTTTATCGAAAACCCACTCATACCAATCTTTATATGCATGCCAACTCTCATCATCCACCTTCACAAATTAATTCAGTCATTAATACCCTTGTCTCCAGATCAATAGGCCTTTGCGATGATGCGAGCTCTCTAGTTTAAAACAAGCTTTCATCCAAAAAGAATAAACAGGAGAATTCACATACATCAATCTCAACTAAAAAAACTCACTTTGTCGCTGACAAAAACAACAAAATTCTTAAATCAAGATATGAAATAATGACAATATTTACCCTTCAACGAAACTTTCATCTCTTGTCCGTTTAATCAAAGACAACATTTTAAATGAAGAAACAACACGGATTTATAAGATTCCTTGTGCAGACTGTCGCCGATCTTATATAGGCCAAACAAATGGTAGAGTCCAAACTAGGATTTACGAACATTTTTTATAGGAAAAAGAAAATATTGTTTAAAAAGACGGTTGGCTAATACATGCACTTACTAAGAAAATACATTTGGTCGAAAATGTATTTTACATACATGTCTTTTCAAACATAAGAGAAAGTTTTGTTTATATGACTCATTACCTCAGTAAATAGTAAATATTTCGTTAACATTTCTAAATGCGACAGAATTCATTTTTCATATAGCATACGCCCCTGTACATTGACAATATATAATACCTGACATCTGGTAATATAAATGATAAAAATTGCTCACCGTCACAGTAAAACACCAAACACCACCAAACATCTCACCGGATAAATAGCCTCTTTCGACCTTGACGTTCTGCCAACACATATTTCCAATTATACTATTTGCTCCCTTCTCGCTGTCAGATTAAAGAACAGTTCACAAGCTGGAGTATATCCACTACAGTATAAATTATCCTCGAATTACCAGAAAAAGTGCCGCAAGAACGTGCGCGGCTATATTTATCCCCAATTTTTATGCAATATACAGTAATTTTCAAACAAAATGTAAAACATTTCTTGGCAACGACTCGAGGAGCTGTATCTTAGATTGGCTTGACTTGACTTATAATCCAGTCACTGGAAGATTTGTCCGCAGAAACAACCCTTATGAACGAATATTTTTCATTTGGAATTATAGATCTTAGTTTACTATTCTAGGTATAATTATATGTATTTAAAAAAGTTAAGAATTTATGAAATAAATTTTAAAACTCAAGAACTAGTCAAAATAAATTTTATTAACCCAGTCTTTGATCAATCGATTGACATTTATTTATGCTCAAAGTTAGCAAAATGACAATCTTCATACCAAAGCCTGTTATTATTTTATTATCTTCTTCATCTACTTTATGTGCCTTTTCCTCATCGAAGATTGGCGACAATCAACTGGAATTCTTCTCTATATTGTGCTAATCATACAATTGTGATGGCTTCCCTGATGTCAAGCCAATGGCACAAGTTTTGCAGCCAACAGAACCTATTTCGCCCGACGCTTAGACTTTCTTCAAAATAATCTGAAATAAATGAAAACCACGAAACAAAATCTATGAATATTTTTCTAACCATCTACATCTGTCTCATTGTATACCATTCGTGGTACACAATAAGCCAATATTGGTATTATTTCAATATTTTGTTTGTTTGAGTAAATGCATAGAGTGTAGTTTATATTATTGAAAATATAAATTCTTCAGGTAAAGTAAAAAAACTGAAATGAAAGAAAATTTTAAATGATAATACTAATGAACTAAGATCGGCGCTAGTGTTGTTGATGTACATTTTTTGTTTATAGTAAAATTGATACAACCTTGCTACTGCAGAAATGTCTCTAATTAAAGGAAAAATAAAGTAGTCTTGAAGCTTACCACTTTTTCTTGAAAATGGCACTTGTAATTCATTATCGTCTAATGTCTTGAGAGCTTTGGCACCATAAAATATATTAAGCGATGGATTCGGCCGTTACTTGATGGAAATTGTTTTTCTATTATTGAAAGCCCTGTTATGCTCTGCTATACGTTTGTTAAAAGTTCCTCCAGTTTGACCAATGTAAGTTTTTGGACATTCGCCTCATTTAATATTTAGTTTGTATACACTACTGTGTAAGTTCTTTTTATTTCGGCTCTTGTTGTTTTTAATATATTTGTCTAAGTTGTTGTTTGTTCTTCTGTTGGTGTTATTAATTTCTTTTTTTTGTGTTTGGCTATTTTTGTTGATATTTTTCATGTATATGTAATCGAGCAGAAGGTACTGGGTTTATTCTCTGGTGGTGGAAATACTAATTTCAGGGGTTTCTTGTGTACAAGAATATTAATGGGAATAATACAAAACTATTAATGGAAATTTCTGTACTAGTATCAATACCATAATCATCTTCTAACTGTAAATTTTCATTTTCATCACCAGATGAATCATCATACTTGATTAGATCTTTACTCTTCTCAGATGAAGTACTATCACTTCGTTTTTTTTTTCTGTTTACGTGCTGAGCTGCTTACCTTATTTAAAATTACCTAAATTGATTTATTATCCTCAGGATTCATTTTTTTGGTTGCTGCTTGTAGTTTTAACTGATCCAAGTCAGGTGTGTTAGTTAAAATTGTACTCTTTTTAGTTTTTCTTGTCTTCAGACCTTTTCTCTTTTCTACTTTTGGAAATCCTTTAAACTCGTGAGGGAAGATAAACGAACTTGAATTCGCAGATAATACTATTGACTTAGAGTTTTGAGACATTATCGGTTTTTCGGGTGTCTTTGATGAGGATGATTTAACTTGATTGGAAACCACAATAGACATTTCTGTCGACTCTGGTTGTTGATTTGATTTTTCAGTTTTATTTGATCTATCAGTCACAGAACTTCCAATGAAATCAGAGTAGATAGGATATGAGAATTTCAGATCAAAGATGGCGGACAACTGGTTGGTTAGGTATGTGGCGTTGGAGCCGTAGAAGTAGTCTCGGGGATTGAGGGGGGTGATGTACAATAAGTATAAGTGTAAAAGAAAGCCTACACTGCCATCAGAGCGTGAAAATGGTGAGAAGTAGAAAAATACGTGTTCGTTAAAATGAAATGAATAAAGAATCTGCAATCATTTTGATGGCAGATTTGGATGACTAGGTAGCGTTGTAGCCTCTGTAGGTGTACAAGAAAGCCTTCCCTAATGCCACAGAGATGAGAGTGTTCGTTAAAATTAAAAAAATAATTAAAAAGCTACCAATAAGGCATTATGTAGATATCTGGTAACAAAATATGGCTAGGTAACGTTGGGGCCTCTGTAGATGTACAAAGAAGTCTTCCCTGACATGAGACGGATGGTAGTGTTTGTTAAAATGGGATATAAGAAAATAGCGGTCAAAAGATAATTAAAAAGCTACCATTAGAGCGTTATATAGATAGGTAGTGTTGAAGCGTCTGTAGATGTGCAAGAAAGCCCCTCCTCACGTCAAGGGATATAGTGTTCGTTAAAATGGAAAAAAAGAATCACAAAAATTATCTCTTTTAAAGGAAAAAATTTCCGTTTTATCAAAACTTGACAAAATATTAGTAGGTGTTAATTCTTTTATATGTACCTCTCCTACACATTGTGCTATCTGCTATATTGAAATAGGTTTACCAGGATGACTCAGCAATCATGAGTCTATAGCGGCATTGTAATACCCTTTAAAGGAAGCAAAAATTAAAACATCAAGGGGTTGCAGTTTGTTACTACAATGAAGAGGCAGAGTTAGTGTGAGGTGAGTTAGTATTAAAAAAACTATGTGGTATAAGATATAGGTGTTTAAACTTGGAGAGCAAAAACTATTCATAGCATATAATCGAGTAAAGTTGTCAAGCTAAGAGCATAAAATATGTTTAAATATTATTTTTATTCAAAAACATACATTACAACAATATTTTGAGTAATTTATCCAGAACAAAAACTATAAGACAACACAGTCGATTAACCCTTTAATAATCGCCTACGGTCTCACTGACTGACAGACATTGTAAATATCCATAAAAACCCCAAATATGCTTGCAAAAGTCCGCCTCTCTAGGAGTTTCCCTCTTCATTTGACGTTTCATCTAGACTGACGGCATAATTGATTATACGCACTATACTAAACACTAGACACAAACAAGGTAATTAAATTATAACCGTAATTACATGCCGTTATCTTATAATGTTGGTATTTGTAGATGAACACATATGAAAAGAAATAACAGCGACTTCAATATTTGTTAGAATCAGCCGCCACAGACACTGAGCAGTAGGATCAATATTCTGATGAAGATAAGATTTCCAGCCATCAGTTAGCAAATTGTTCTTCCAACCAAATTGTCGACAAAGATGAAGAATATTTGGATTCGGAGTTGGAGTGTGATGAAGCATTTAGGAACCTCTAGAAGTGAAAAATACTAAGAAAAGATCTAAGGATATCATAAATGATATACAAGGACCAAATATATACACGAAAAACTTGAAAATTCCCATAGAAATTTGGAAATATTGTTTTTTTCAAAGGAAGTTATTAATACAATAATTGTATACTAACGAAAATATTGAGTGTATTTAAACAAATTTTACAATTTCAGATGAAATTTATATACTTCTGAGTTTATTGTATTTAGCTGGAAAGTACAAGCCGAGTCTTCTCAATTTAGATAATTTATGGAAAGCTGGCGAATCTGGAATACAATTTTTGTGCTTACTGATGTCTCTTAGAAGATTTAGATTTATTTATGCGAGTTTTACAATTTGATCATAAGGCTTCTCGTCAGGATCGATTAAAACAGGATAAACTTGCTGCAATTCGCATAATTTTGATTTAGTTGTAGAACGATGTTGTAAAAGATATCATAATTCGGCATTTGTCACATCGTCCAGTAGTCAGAGAGTTAACCTCTAGAAATAATATGAACAAGCTGAAGTTTGCCGAGAATATTAAGTTTGGGATCCAAAACAAGGTACAAAAAAGTTTACCACTTTTTCCCCCGGGCTTCTCCCTAAAACTCTCCTCGTAGGAGGGTAAAAACGCCAAAAATTTGATTTATCTATACTGTTTATTGTAGGATAGTAAACATCCTTTAAACTCAAACTGTTAGCATTTAATTATAGAAGTAAAAATAACTTAACAAAAATGGTTTATTAGGTGCAAAGTGCTGTTTTGTATACATTGACAAGTCTTGTTCTAATGTCTGTCCTGGGCACCAGTCGCAACCGAAAGCATTTTCATTCTGAGGTACCTGTTCCATCGACGCTGTCAGCCCCGCACACACGCAACATGCAAACCGCACATACGCACCACGTTGAGTATGAATTGTGGCGTAAACATATACACCGCAGAAAAAATTGTTTCTTATAAAAAATGTAGCTGAGATAATTTTAAACAAAAAATTTTATAAGCACTGTAACGATAAGATTATAAAATAATACCTTAATCAACTATGGGAGCTTATCGTCTATGCTTCGAATAGCTGAGTCACTCGTTTCACACAAATTCGATCGAAGCATCTAGAAGATTACTTCTAGAACCCACTTAAGACCATTCCACTTAAACACCATTCAGATGTGGTTTAGAAAATGTAGAAGTCCACCTAAACACAATTCAGATGTGGTTTAGAAAATGGAGAATCAAGGTTAATGAAAGTAAATCAAACCATGTAACTTTTACAACTAAACGTCTGACATGTCCACCTGTACAACTAAACAATCAATATATACCGCAATCCGATAGTGCAAAATACCTTGGTGTTCATCTTGATAGACTTGGAGAAACCACATCTTCAATAAACGAAAACAACTTGGATAAAAATTAAGACAACGTTACTGACTACTTGGAAGAAGATCTGAACTATCACTAGTAAATAAAATAAGTAGTGTATAAAGTAATTCTAAAACCCATCTCCATCAATATCCCCATCTCATATCCTCATATCCTCCATCATAACCCATCAATATTGAAATCCTGCAGAGGTTCCCATCGAAGGTCCTCAGGCAGATTGTTAATGCACCATACAACGTCCCTGATGAAGTCATACATCGTGATCTCTCAGTAAGTGTTGTGCGCGAAGAAATAAAAAAGTGTAGTGATAGGCACTTAAAGCGGTTAGAAATTTACCCAAATTCTAGTGCGGTAAACCTACTGGACAACAGCAGGGAAGTGAGAAGACTTAAAAAACACAAACCTTTGGACTTACCAGATCGATTTTTATCAGTAAATTATTTGGAATATAAGAAAATTGTTTTTTTAATATTAATTGTAGTTAAACATAAGGAAGGAACCAGCACTGGCAGGTATTCTTCATTCATGTTAATTTATTTGTTTGAATTATCAAATTTGGTTATTGTCCAAACAGGACAGATTGCAAATCTTTACTTGGAAAATAAAAAAACGTTGTACGGTGTTTTTTAGTAGTTTCCTACAGCAAATTTTTCTCATTTTTTTTACTATTCAGAGTGAGTCAGAGATTTGGACATTAAGAAAACAAAATGTGTGATGATCTCTAAGAAGGAACAGCAGACTGAAAGAATGAGTGTGAACAGTCAACCAATACAAAGAGTAAAAACGTACACCCACCTTGGTATGAAAACCCACCTTGCATTTTAATAAATGGCTAAGCTATTCAAATGATACGATTTATCAGTAACCATAAAAATCAGGTTACTACGATGTTATATTTTTCCTATACTATTGTACGGAATTGAGTCGTGGTGTAAAAAAATTGAGGCTTTTGAAATATGGCTTTATCGTAGAATCCTGAAGATATCCTATACCGACCACGTTACTAACCAGTTTTATTAAGAATGCACAAAAGGAAAAGAGTTGTTAACCACAATAAAACAGCCAAAATTGAATACCTCGGTATATCATGAGGAACAGCAACAGATATGGGTTGCGATAATAAAGAAAAAGAAGATTCTAAATTTATCACGCGACAAATATGGGTTAATCAATGCCAATTGTTAATTAGAAATCATTCACGTGGAAGAAAAAAAGATCCAATTATTGACATTGATTCTCCTGTCACTTTTAGATAAACGATAGCTTCCAATATAACTTTTTTCTTAATTCATGATCTATTTTATAAAATATTCTTAAAACTTTTAGTTTTTGACTCTGTTTGAGTTTGTCAAGTTGAACCTAAAGCTTTCGCTGGTTTTGATGTAGATTAGCTGAGCTAATAAATAGTTGGCGTAGTTTTTATTGAAGGCGACAAAAATCGGATTTTCCGCTTAACCAGGTACACTCTCGAGAAACTCAATTAACACGGAAAAGTAACGAAAAGTCTTGGAAATGCAGCGAGTTTCCACAGGGCTAATTACATAATTAAAAGTGATGAAAGTCGCCGTTCTAAGTAAAAAGTTTCGGATTAGTCGGTCCCGGGAAAGCGATTTTGCACTCGACGGTGCATGCCAGGCACATATGACTCCAAACGGTCTCATTGAATTTCATGGAGAATTAGAGTGAATTACTTTAATGTTTATTGGAACTTTTAAGTGCATAGATAAGGAGATTTAATGTTTTTTAACTTTAAGAAGCATCATTGCTTTAGGAGAGGAGAAGACCGAATGCCGCGTTGGAATCACCGAATTATACAGTCCTCATCGCTTATTACGTTTGGAATTTGTACAAAACGTGAATGAGCTCCTTAAGATTACGGCTCAGATTTGCATTTGTATTAGTTGTCTCTAACAAACAATCGTTAATAATCTTTTTCCATGCATTTCAGATAAAACCTAGTTATTTTGAAACAAACTTTTAACCGAAATTTAACCGGAGTTTATTTTTCATTTTAATAATTAACATATCTGGTAGAAAGCAACTAGGTAATTTAGGAATTATCTTTACTAAACATTTAATCTACAACATTTTAATAAAATACAGAAAGGACAAATACAAACACAGTCCAAATACGAGTAAAGAGTTTCTATAAAAATGGACCTAGTACTTCAATATGTTCAAATGTCTGTAGTATTATTACTATCTCTCCAAACAATAACTATTAAATACTCTCACTGTCTCTTTCCCATCTTAATCTGTTATTATTATAATTAAAAGATAAATCAGTATCAATCATAAATTTAGCTTTATTTATATGTAGTTAATTTTCCTCAATCATTTTTACTTTTAAATTGTTAATGATCTACAGATATATAAGAAATTGGCAGATTAGTGACTATAATCATTAACTGAATTAGACCACCTCCCGATATTACAGTAAATTTTGGACCGTTTTGGAGTATAATAATTGTCCTCGTCACGAGAGATTTGCTGAACAATTTGGATTTAGGCTTTTCTTAGCCTCTGTTTAACTTTTGGGCTCAAGCACAGGGATTTCAATTGCAAATAACTCTAAAAGTAAATACTTTTAGAGTTATTTGCAAATGAAAATGTTCATTTTTCGAAATAAAAATCACCTATTTATGAAGTCTATAGGCCTAGTAAAAACAGAGTTGGAGCTCATGAAATTTAGGTTCGTATTTGTCAAATTCCAAATCAAATATTTCAACGTGAAATAACGAATGCTCTCACCAATCAGTAAACATAAACAAATTTTATGATAATCTTAATATATTAAAAATTCCAATTCCCGTCTTCCTGAACAATTTGATTTATTCTGAAGATATTAATATATTAAAAACAATTTACGAACATATCAAAAACTGTAAATATAAATTGTAGCAATAAAACTAATACTTAGATTTCCTGCATAATCCATAATCCATAATCCATAATCCTGCAAAGATGCAGAGATACGACTGGCGCTATCTACACCTGCGTTGTGGTCTGCCAAAAAGCATTTGACATAGTTCAACACCGAAAAATGATGCATGTTCTAACAAAAGCCCAAATAGATGATAAAGATTGGCGTATAATACAAAATTTATACTGGAACCAATCAGCCACAGCCAATGAATTGGTGGAAGGCGATATATGTGAGGAACCAGAAGAAGCTGCGCTGATTGAAATTGTGTCCGAATCACATAATATTCAAGACACGCCAATGCAAGAAATACACACATGTCAGACAGCACACGAATTTGCAAGCGAATACCTGAAGTCACAAAATTTAATTGAAAAAGAACAGATCAGTTGAACAAAGGGGATCTATGAAATGTCAAAAAATATTAAGTTTTATAAAAGTAAGAAACAAGAAGTGATAAGTTTACCCAGTCCAGTAGAAATTTTTTACCAGTATTTCACGGATGAGCTCCTCAATATCTGCGTAGAAAAAACAAACTTATATGCTGTTGTTAGCTCTGTGCCAAACTTTCCCGCTACAAACATTGCAGAAGTCAAGACATTTTTTGGAATTCTGTTAATAATGGGTAATTTGAATTATCCGAGAGTCCGAATGTACTGGTAACAAAAATTTGCAGTTCCTCTAATATCTGAAAATATGCAAGTAAACAGATTTTTCAAACTACGAAATACGATGCATTTCACTTCCAACGAAGATCAACAGCCGGAAGACCGACTGTGGAAAGTACGCCCCCTTTTCAATACCATAAGAAAAAGATGCAGGCAGTTGGAACCGGAGGAGGTATATAGTATCGATGAACAAATGGTTCCTTTTAAGGGTGCTGTGAATATTAAACAATACATTAAAAATGAGCCGACTACATGGGGTATAAAATTATTCCTGTTATGTGGGATAAGTGGAACAATATATGATTTCATCGTCTACCAAGGTACAAATACAGAACTGAAGGCAGAGTATATGTTGTTTGGCCAGTCTCCGGCTGTAGTAATGCACCTATCCGAGCAAATACCTCCAGGAGCACAACTTTATTTTGACAATCATTTCAGTTCGTATTGGTTATTTCAATGGTTGTCAAAGAAAGCAATATATGCCGCTGGTACAATTCGGTTGGACCGCTTTTCTAAACCACCTTTTACTATGTGCCAAGAGAATAAAAAGAAACTTACCAGGGGTTTCGTCGAGAACGTTATCTGCAGAAAATCTGGTGTTGTACTAACCAAGTGGATTGATAGCAAAGTTGTTACTCTGGGTTCCAATTTCGTTGGAGTAAGTTCTTCTGATGTATGTCGAAGATGGGATAAGAAGATAAAAGAGTATATTGAAGTGACACGCCCCAAAGTAGTTTCTCTTCATAACAATGGGATGGGAGGTGTTGACAAGTGCGATTTTCTTATTTCTTTGTACAGATCGTTTATCAGAACAAAGAAATGGACTGTTCGATTAATGTCACATGCTGTTGACATGGCTGTCACCAACAGCTGGTTGATATATAGAAAGCAATCGGAGGAGCTGAAAATACCGCAAAAAAAATGTCATGGACCTTATACATTTTCGACAACACGTTGCTGAGGCACTTATTTTAGCAGGAAAAATACCCAGCAAAAAACAGGAGAGACCAGTTTCAAATAATCCTCTACATCCTCAAGGTAGTTCTCCTGTAGGTAACGCAGCAGGTCCTTCTGGTAAACAAGTGCGTCCGATTGAAGATATTCGTTATGATAACTTTGGCCATTTATCGACTTTCTGTGACAAAATCGCTCGTTGTAAAGGAAGCAACTGTGGATCAAGTACGTATATTCGTTGCACAAAATGTCAAGTATCATTATGTATTGCTCGAAATCAAAACTGTTTTACAGATTTTCATACCAAATAAATAGTTTTTGTCAATTACAGTCTTATAAATAAAAATCATTTCATATTGATATGTGTCTGTTAATCATTGTGTACACTGCAGTGTACATGACGTAAATTCAGAATGTCAAATTTGACAAATTTCCTGAGGAGCTTAAAAATTGTAGAAAAATATTTCTAATAATCGCTTAAACTTAAAAAAGTTAGAATATCTCTGACACATAATGAGAAACAGCACTAAATACAGATTATTGAAAATAATCCTTCAAGGCAAAGTATTTGGAAAGCGAGGAATTGGGAGAAGAAGAATATCATGGTTAAAAAACCTGAGGAAACGGTTCTCCACAACAACAACTAATCTATTTAAAGCATCAGTTAATAAAATAATTATAGCCTGAATGATCACCAATGTTCGAAACGAATTGGCACCAAAAGAAGAAGACTTCCAGGTGCCGATTTTAATTATCTACTTATTTTACTGACTCACATAAATTTACCTCTTGTCTTTATAATACTGTAATTGTGATAACTATTAACCTATTAATTTATAATAATCGTAATGTATATTCGCGAGCTGTTGTTTTAATTTCGGATTTTTTAATATTTTTCTCTATTCGAATGTCTTCACAAATATCATCATCAAATTCTGATATTACGATATCTATTTTATTGCGCTGATAAATGTACAAAGACTTATTCAAAGCCAGTATACCACCTTATAATTACTGGTTTAGATGGCAAAGAGACACAAGGAAGTCTTTCTTTATACATTTGCACCCTTAATGAAACATTTACGAAGAGCATCAAAAATATTTAAAATTCTTTATTTCTCCACCAAGTTTTTTCATTTTGTGTGGCTGTGTTATCATACCTATTTCATACCATGCAAGTTAAAAGTTTATTTGGTATTCTATTTCTTCCTTTGCTGCAGAGTTCCTAAGCTGTTGCTAATAGGTAAAAAATTTAATCTAATTTTTAAATTTATTTGCGGTGTTAAAACTTCTCGTAAGATTGTATCAAGTTTCTTAATTTTTGGAGCTACCACATCTATTAGGTCTCAAATAGTATGTCTCAAATATTTCAGGCGTCATTCGCAGACAATCTGTGTTCTTCTTCCTATTCTCCACCAAGTTCTCTTAAAAAAACATCATAACCTCCATGGGATGGTCAATGATCATCTCTTTTGTGTAACCAATGTATACACCATTTTTTCTTAACTGTATGGTCCTCTTCGTCAATAGCTACAGCTACTTCCGCAAGCAAATTATCAGCAGCATGTAGCACAGCGTTTCGAAAAGAGTTTTTTAAGACGAACCTATAGCGACCACGGTTCATTTTCGATACTTTCGTTACTAATAAATGCTCTATTATACTATTTACGTGAAAATGGCTAAACTACCAAACTAAGTAGATTTGAGTTACCTCGGCTAGAAAGTAAGCGAGTGACTCTTTCACTTACTCTACGAATGAAAACTTTTCATACGTTTTCTTTTATATCGTAGAAGCTTGTATATTATAATCGAAGAATATTGTTAGTGTGTTAATAATAACGAAAGCGGAGGAGTAAAATCCAGTAAAATTTAAGTCAGTTTTAAGATCATTACACACTTTGTGTAAAAATTTCTTTTTTAAACACAAACGCACAGGTGCAAAAAAATACGATCACCAACCCAAAACAACATCGAACGAAATAGAATTGATTAGTGGTTACTAACCCGTTGCTATATGTAAATTAGATGCCATTACAGCCAACGACTGTTCTGTAGACTATTCCTGCGAATACCATCTTTAGTCGTTATTTCAAATTAGCGTCTGTCGGCAATGCAAGTAAATAGATATACTCCATACTCGTCGATCGATAGCCACTTTTTAGTTCTTCGAAAGTTAGGCTTAAAAAAACGTTTAAAATGAGATTTTCAATATAAGATTTGTAGATGATTCATTTAATATAGAGTAAACTAAATATACTTTTGTTAAATTATGATGATCTTACATAAAAAAAAGCAAAACTAAACTAACGAGGCGTTTTGATTTTCGAACATTTGTTCTGATACTGAACATTGCGGAGAACATTAGTTCGCTCCTGAGGTCAAAAAAACATTTCAGTACCAGTTCATTTAATTTCGCTGTGTGTTGACTTCAATAGTTTTTCTCACAAATCGTCCATTGAATAATCAGCTTTTACATTAGAAGAATTTCATCTCCTATTTATATGTTGCGGCAGCTTAAATGCAAACTCATATGACCAAAGCTTCCAACAATATTAATGTAGCGTATGAAGTATTTGGCGCAACTGAAGACGGCGGTCCTTCTCTTCTGTAAAGTACTTTTTAGGAAGTAAGTAAAGAAAATTAAAAATTAAAAAGCTAGCAGATATCAAAAAAGTTATATGGATGAATCAATGCAAAACTGAGAAAACAGCTTTCTTTGAATTCAGGGTTTCTTTTATTTGCATCAGCATGATTTGAAAATTTTTGTAGACCAATTAACATTAAGATATAACTCGATACAAATGGAACTGAACTTTGCCCTTCTGTATACAGCCAAAGTATAGAGAAAAACCGGGTATGAATGTCCACGAAATTTTTTTATTTATCACTTGCAGCTACAATACATTTTAAATTACATTTTAAAAACGCATCTACACTGATCAGTTCATTAAGAATGCTAATGACATTAGACATTAATGTCATCAAATACATATTAAAAGGCTTATCACAGCTAAAAGTTTTTTTTTGGAAACCGTTTGTTGTATTTCAAGTTGGCATATTGTAATTCTTTCATTAACTCATTCACACTGTAGTAGTTTGTAGAGAACTAGATTATGGGTACCATATGTTTTTGAACCCACTCGATGGTCTCCGAAAAGTGTTCGCTACTTACAATATAATGCGTTTCCCAGAGATGATTAACTGTTTCAGGTCCTCTGAAGCTTAGGTCTTCATCTTGTCATACGCTTGGTCGGGTATATTTTCCCAATGAGAGATATGTTGCCTTTATGTCCAGGTTTTTTTTAGTCGTAGACACTGTTTTTGGCACACCCACCTTCGGGTTCAGGCTTTTTTTCTGGTTGCGAACGATATTTATAGCGCACCCACTGCCATTTATAGATCGAAGTATTTTGGAACTGATGCTCTTAAGGCAATTGCATACCATGATCGTAATCGCCATCTGGAACTCATACCAGTATACCAACACTTTTATGTTTGGTCTGTCTGTCGACCTTCTCTTGGCATTCTCGCACTAGTCCAGAGTATATCGTAGAGTTTATAAGATTACCCATCTGCGCATATATTGTTCCGGTTCAGTTCGCAAGCTCGCATATTAATTTCTTTTACAGAGTGCAAAAATCTTCTAGTGGAATAGAAATATCTGCAAATCCTTCTAAATTCTTAACTTCTGTAAGTACTATATTTAAAGTCCATTCTTAACTATAATCAGAGTCAGCTGCATTCTATCTGACTTTGCCATTAAATTTACCGTTGTCTAAGATGACCAACGGAGGGGAAGACCAAGGGAAGAAGAAAAATATCGTGGCTTCGTAATCTACGTGAATGGTTCGGGTGTAGTTCGATTGAACTTTTTAGGCGCGCTGCTAACAAAGTCGCAGTGGCCATGATGATTTCCAATCTCCGCTAGGAGTGGCACGAGAAGAAGAAGAAGATGACCAAGTTATCCGGCTAGCCCAGGACATGATGTTTGTCATTGCAGAGTCTAGCAATTAGCTTATTATTGACCAGATTTTGCAAGAGAGGAGCTACGGCTGGTTACCTGTGATTAACACTATCTCTCAGTGAGTTGCTTATCATATGGATCTTTAGCATACAGTCTATTCACCTGCAGCTTGTTTTGTCTATTTCTTTTAGATAAATAGCGTTTGTGATTGTCTAGTAAGAGGTATTGGACTATCCCTGATGAGAATTATCTTCTTACTTGCTTCTTCTCTACTGTTCAAATTTATCAGAGGTAAATCCTTGGAATATAAATTTATTAACGGCAGTATTTTAATCCACCGTTTCACTAGTGTGAACATGCACGAAATTTTGGCAGATCGGCTGTCCATAAGCTCACCACCAACTCCCGATAGAGCATTTGTTCCTTATAAACCCAGTGCTTTTGTGTCAAAGCTAAATCAAATATTTCCATAGCCACAATAATTTCTGCCAAAAGTGTTTTATTACGCTGATGCATTTACTAGCAAGACACTGATTGGAGCCATCGAGGCCTCTGATGGCTTCGAAGGGGCTTTGCAAATCTGTAATACAAATTGTAATATGCAGCCGTAAATCCTTTGTAGGAGACCTCATCGATCATGTAGACTATGATTTGTTCGCCCTCGCCGATCGTCTTATTTTTTAACAACCATTCTGGTCATGATTTTGTTTCTTTAGAGCGATTCTGATAATTACTTTATCATTTTCTTTCTTGGAGATGCGGTTGAGGATCATGCACCGCTTGGGCATATTATTGAGATCCATTACAATAAAATATGCTCCCTTTCACAGATTTTTCATAGTCCTCGCCACAGCAGTGGTCTATATATAGCCCAATCTATTTGAGTATCAGGGCAAAACGTAAGCTCATGCGTTAGAATTGAAGGAGAAAACTCTACGTTCTTTGACATTAATAATGGTCTAAGACAGGGGGACGCGTTGGCGTGCCTGCTCTTTAATATTGCCTTGGAAAAGGCAATAAGACAATTAAATATTAGAATGAATGGAATTATTTTTAATAAATCGACGCAAATTCTCGCATTCGCTGACGATATAGTTATAGTGGGCAGAAGTATGAGAGACATGGTGCAGTATTTTACAAGGCTTGCGGACGCAGCAAGTGAATTAGGACTTGTGGTAAACGAGGAAAAAACCAAATATATGTTGGTTTCTAAAAACCCTCGAAATATCCAAGAAATAATTCAAATTAACAACCATACCTTTGAGCAAGTCAAAGAATTTACATATCTTGGATCGCTAGTAAACGCAACAAACACGACAAGCGACGAAACAAAAAGACGCATAGCAATAGCAAACAGAACTGTTCACGGCCTCCGGAGACATTTAAAAAATAAAAATATAAAACGTGCACTAAAGCTTAATATATACAGGACCTTAATAAGACCAGTTTTGATATATGGGGCTGAAACGTGGATCTTATCTCAAAATGATAAAAGACTTCTTGGTATTTTTGAGAGAAAAATTCTTAGAAAGATTTTTGGGGCCGTAAATGAAAATGGGCTATGGCGTCGAAGATACAACTTTGAACTGTATCAGTTATACACCGATCCAGATATTGTGAAATTCGTTAAAGTGCAGAGACTTAGATGGGCTGGAGACATTGCTAGGATGTCAGATCACGAATACACGAAGAGATTAACATTTTCACAACCAGAGGGCACAAGAAGCAGAGGACGACCACGAATGAGATGGATTGATGATGTGGAAGAAGACCTACAGATTCTAGGGGTTAGAAGATGGAGGGAAGTTGCCAGGAATCGACAGGAGTGGCGACTTCTTTGTGAGCAGGCCAAGATCCACAACGGATTGTCGAGCCACTTATGATGATGATGATTTGAGTATCAGGATGGTGTCTGTGTACCACCTTCTTCTTCTGCTTCTTCAGCCTTAAGTAATCCAACTTTAGACATAGGTCTCCCCCAAATCAATCCAGTGTTTTCTATTTTGTGCCAATTGCTTTCAGTTGTGTCCTCCGATCCTCTTAATGTCATCAGCCCTGGTCTTTCAGTGTGGTCTTTCTCTGCTTCTCTTTCCTAACCATGGTCTCTATTGTTGTATTTCGTGTTTCCATCTTTTATTCTTCAGTCGGGCATTGTCCTGCGAAGCTCGATTTTAATTTGGCAGCATGTTCTCTTGCGTCTTATACTTTGGTTTTGCTGATAATCCATTTGTTTGTTTTTTTTTGCCTATAAGTCTCACCACGACGTCCACATCTGTGAACCATACGTGAGTATAGGGAGGATACACTGATCGTAAATTCTGGTTTTCAAATATTGTTTTATCTTAGTGCTTTTCAAAATCCGACTAAGTTTTCCAAATCCTGTCCATGCTAAACTTATTCTTCTGGTAATTTCGGCAGTTTAATTTTCTTTGTTAACTTTTATTATCTGTCCCAGGTAGATTTATTTGCTTACTGTTTCTAAATCTATGCCGTTCAACGTTATATCCCTAATGTTGGGTGTATTTGTCATTATTTTTGTTTTTTTCCCAGTTCATCTTAAGACCTATTTTTTCCGAAGCTTGAACTAGTTGTGTCATCATGGTCTTTAGTTCTTGTAGCGAATATTACAATGTCATCAACGTATCTCAAATGACTGAGTTTTCTTTCATTAAGATTTAATTCCTTTATCTGCCCAGTTAATGTCTTTGAATACTTCTTCCAGTCCAAGTGTGAATAGCTTTGGTGAGATAACATCTCTCTGGCGAACTCCTCTGTTGATTGGTATAGCTTTGGTTTTCGCATATATTTGTATTTTCATTGTAGCTTTCTTGTAAATATTATGTAAAAGCATTCTGTATCGTTAGTCTATCCTGCAGTTGTTCATAGCTAGTTCTATGGAGTCGAATGAGTTTTCATAATCAACGTGTGTGACACCACTATCCTAAATACTTTGGTGACATTCTTATACGATCTAGTCTGGTCATTAGAGCTCCTTGGATTTTTAGCGACTTTGTTGTGGAGGTTAATCGTTTTCTCTCGAGGTCTTTTCCTTTTTCTGGTACCCTCACATTGGTTTTATATTGTTATGATGTGTGGTCCATGTCTCAATATCAATCTTTACCTCTTTCTTAATCCTCTTCTGTTGAGCTCCAGAGTGGCTTTTTATATGTGGCTCAGAGTCTGTTCCTAAGAAACTAGTCAAAATATTGCAAACGAAGAATATTACTTTAGTTTTTTTTTAAGATTCTAGCTAAAGCATAAATAAACATCTTATAGAGAGAAAGGATACAGCAACTGTAACATACAGAATAATGTTTAATTTAAGAGAATTCTTCTGCGGAGCTTAATCTCCAAAGAACTTTCTGCCAGCTTTGCTTATTAAAATCTGATGATATATCTGAATTATGGTACTTTATAAACATTTGTCAATATTGCAATAGATCTAAAAGCTTACGTTGAATAATAGGCATACCATTTTAATGTCATTAAAAAGACATTAAAAGTAAAATAACAGTTACTGTCGAAGACTACTCAAAATTTGGTAGTAGAGCTTTATTCTAAGAAATAAGATCTACATCAACTGTAAAAATTATATTCTAATATGTATGTCTCACATGAATATATTCTTAAATGAGCTCTGTATATTATATTTTCCGTAGCTTAATGGTGAAATTAAATCGTCTCTTAATATTATAAAACTGTTTTACAGCTATATGCCCAGATTTCTTCAGAGGAGAGTGCACCGAGTAAGAGTTCTGGGTAAATATATTTTCCTTTAAATCTGATCTCAGTCTTTTCGGTATTGAAAATTGTAGAGTAGACCAGAGAGTGCATCTTATTCACGTGAAAGCACGCGATACTTGCTAATTATAGTAAATATATTATTATTAATATAAAACAAAAATAATGTCATATGGGATTTAACTACATCTTCTAGCCTTCTTATCACTCTCACCTCTTTATAATATTATGTTATTTTAAATTGATTTAAAAATGGACGACCAATTTGTTTATTTTCTTTAATCTACCCTTAAATTACGAAACATATTAATTACTATTACTACTCCACTTCCTGTACATCTTACGAAACACAGTTACATGCCACAAATGTTAAACTAATTATCTTCATACGTGTGACATTTCGTGTACTTTTATGAATTACCTGATGACAGATGATAATAATAACATACGCACAATTTCGTAACGTAAATATAAAATAATAGCAGGTTTTCAAAGTAGCTGAAAGACGGCTAAATTGCATTTTTTGGATTAATTTAATTAACTTAATTGGGAAATATACAGCTGTGTAGTAATTGACTTACTTAATGTATAGGACATAAGTTTTGAGAACCAGTTTCTTAATTCAACTTAGATTGATGCTCGACCCATTATCATACAATTATTTGGCAAATCATAATTTTGACTATTACTGAGATGAGGAAACTTTTACTTTCGCGTGCCAATATTTACTAAAGAAATATATGGCGGGCCAAGCTGTTGTATTTTTGGTTATTTTATTTGCTAAAATAAAAATATTGATTTTTCGGAAAAACTCTTATTGTGCAGTATTACAAAACAAACAATTGAAATACAAAAGCAATCTTAGGTAATTAAATTAAAATTGTATATTAGCTGTGGGGTAGAAGGTAAAGCAGAACTAGAGTTTGTGGGTTTATGTGACTTGTGGAACTGTTTTTGTCTTCGTCTTTATTTCGTCATGATTCGACTGCATTTGTGAGGCTGAAATTTTTTGTAATAAAAAAAGGTGGTTATCCGACAGTCTATTACGAATATAACTTTTTCTCAGTTTCATTATTAAATATGTTTGCTCGCACAAATAACTTGTACCAAACATAGTCATAATTTTTTGGTCGTGGGCAACCATATTAGGGTATTTTTTTTTTCATTAACAAAATCGCGTCAGCCAAATTGGCTATTACCGAAACAATAGTAGCGAACAATAATTTGCATTACGTTTATATGTTTAGATAGCGTTTAGAATGTTAATTGAAGTTAAGAAACTTTTTAGGTTTGACATATTGCACGGTAGACCTAAAATATCACTTAGTTTGTTGGGTATATTGTACAACATGCGCTTTGGCATTTATGCTCATATATGTTTGATTGTTAACTTTTATTTACAGTTGTCACATCTTGGTTCTTGTTGGTTGGAAAAAACATGGCTATAACACATGGCTATTAGTTAATCGTGTATGACCAAGTCGGAGTCGCGTTAATATTACCTGGTCTCTCCGACTTGTTAGTAACGTCGGCCAGGGGTTTATCGATTTTTTACTATCGCGCAGCTTGGCTGGTGACACTTTCTACTTTTCTTCCCAAATATATCGTACTTAACATTTAACCGCCACTTTCACGTGCGCACTCGTAAATATTTCAGCACACTCCGCATTATCACTAGTTGCAGCTTCTTTTGCAGCGTTGTCTGCCTCTTTATTTCCTTGAATTCCAATATGGGATAGTATACAAAAAAATATTATATTTTTTCCATTCAGTTGAGCGGTATGAACTTCTTGTTTTATCTTGATGACCAAAGGATTAGTTGGGTAGACATATTGGATTGACTCTACGGAACTTAAGGAGTCTGTGGATATAATATAATTGGTATTCTTGAATGAGAGAGAAGTCGAAACCGTATGCAGACATCTAAAGAATGGCAAATCACCTGGCCCCGGAAATGTAGCTCCGGAACTCATTAAACATGGACCCAAAATACTAATTCAACGACTACGACAACTTTTCCAGGAATGCATAAATAAACATGAAATACCTGAGGAATGGAAAGAATCGCATATGAGCACCATCCATAAAAAGGGAGATAAATCGAAACCTGAAAACTATAGAGGAATTGCAGTTACTAGTAGTATTAGCAGAATGTATGGGAAAATAATAAAAAATCGAATAGAAGAAGAATACCAAGATATGGAAGCCGAAGAGCAGGCTGGTTTTCGTGCAGGTCGATCTACAATAGACCATGTCTTCTCTATTACTCAGATAATTGAAAAGAAAGTTGCTCGTGGCCAAGAAGTCCATCTGACGTTCGTAGACCTTAGGAAAGCATATGATAGTATCCCGCTTGATAAATTATGGGAGGCACTGGGGAAAACAAATATAAATATAGAATTGATTGAAGCAGTAAAAACGTTGTACTACCAACAAACAACAAGAATTAAAACAGGAAATCTGATAACACCGGGATTCAAAGTGACTAAAGGACTAAGACAAGGATGCTGTATATCCCCAACATTATTCAAAATATACCTCGAAGCAGCACTCAACAAATGGAAGAAAAAATGTACGAATATGGGCATACCACTAATAGACTTAACTTTGTACACTCTGTGCTTTGCAGATGACCAGGTCATCATCGCACAGGACTCTGAAGACCTTAGTTACATGATGCGAAAACTATTAGAAGAGTTTACAGAGTGGGGTTTGGAAGTGAATATGGAAAAAACTGAGTACATGAGTATCGGAGGAGATCAACATAACCTTCTCGTAGAGGAAAATCAAGAGATCAAACTATGTGATAACTACAAATACCTAGGAGTAAAAATCACTCAAGACGGAAAATTAGATGCAGCCATTAAGGAACGAAATACACAGGGAAGGAAAGGCATAGCCTTACTAAACAGCGTACTGTGGGATAAAAACATCTCTAAAGACAATAAAAGAAGAATATACAACACCATAATAAAAAGTATCACAACATATGGATGCGAAGTGTGGCCCCTAAAAGACAGATCAGAGAAAATGCTTAGAGCAACAGAAATGGACTTCTGGCGCCGCTCGGCGGGAATCTCCAGACGCGACAGAATAACAAACGAGAGAGTCCGAGAAATCATGGGGGTTACACATAATATTGTTGATGACATCAAAACGACACAACTCAGATGGTACGGACACGTAAGGAGAATGCCGGAAAATAGAATACCAAGACAAATTCTTGAATGGCAACCAAGAGGTAGGCGAAGACCAGGAAGGCCTAGAAGAAGTTGGAGAGAAGGAGTTGATAAAGAAATCAGAGAAAGAGAACTGGAAGACGATCTATGGAACGATAGAATGAGATGGAGATTGGAAATCGGAAGACGTCGAAGAACGTTGTAAACCGAAATTATATATATATTCTTGAATGCGTTGACAGCAAGGGTGGCGTGGTATAGAGCATATAGTTCAGCAGAGGAAATGGAGTATCTGATGGGAGTTTATATTTATTTGTCGATGGTGGCGTTATGACTGCAGCATCGGTACCTTCATTTGATTTAGATGCATCTGTGTATTTAAGTGTATAATCCTTGTAGTTGTGAAGCAGATTAGGCACTGAGGGTTCTTTATTACACTTAACTAAAGTCTTTTTTACTACACTTAAATGAAGTCTTGTGTCTTCTAGGGATGGTTCACCAACTTCACAACAAATACTTTCGATTGGTGTTGTGCGAAAAGCTCCAGATATTATACGAAACAGAGATTGTGGAGACTGTCAAGTTTTTTAAGCAGTGTCTTAGTGGCTGTAGAATACACAAAGATCCGTAATCCTAATTTTAATCTGAATAATGTTCTGTATAACGTCCAAAGTGTTTGGCGATCCGCTTCCCATTCTTTATTGACCAGTGTTTTTAGAAGATTTAATCGCTTGTGACAAGATAACATCAAATAAAAATGTGGAATCTTCACGATTTTGCGTGTCATCCAATATTTAGCTATTGTATCCTAGATAAGGCCTTATAACAGTTCAGTTTGCTACTATAAACAAAAATTTGCTTCAAATTTGTGTTACATTGCATATCTATTAGTTCACGTTAAAGGTTGGTGGGCGTTTTATTGACGTTGACACTAAAAAGCATGGAAAAAATGTTGCGATGGTCCAATTTCCTTAAATCTTATTAGTGTTTTATTATTAGATAAAATTAAATAAGTTTACATGTATAAGGAACTTCCCTCGTCGCTTAAATGGTCTCTTTAACTGTTTACTATAAGTGCGAAGCACGAACTGCTATTTCGTTTCAAAAAATAAAAAATGATTTTAATAATTTAGAGAAACAAGGAAATCAACACCTCTAGCTTAATGATTCAGGTATGTTCACATTCTTCGTTTGTTTAAAATTGGTAAGCTAAATATAAATTGGCGTCGACGGGATTCAACGATCAACCCTCGCTTTGAACTTAAAAAAGCCACAACCATACATATTTCTACTTCGCCCCTTTTCAATCCAAATTAAACTTCTAATTTATTTTAATCCCTCGAACCACCTACCTTATTTTTCGACATTCCTTTCAATGTGTATGTAGTAGTCCAGTCAATAGAATCGATGAAGAAAAAGGTATGTTAGTATATATCGACTTTTTTGATGTATAAAGTTATATAAAGCTATTTTTCAATATGTTTTAGTGAACGGGCAAATATAAGCAAAAAAAATTCAGGAAGTTAGGATTTCACTCAAAAATAGAATAACAGACGAGCTTCCAAAACATGGAGGAGAAAGTATAATCCTAGATATGACAAAACTTATACAAAACCTAATATTGCACTGCAAGATACCAGACGCGTGGAGAAACAGCATAATGATACAAATGTTCAAGAAAGGAGATAAAGAAGACCCCAACAATTATAGAGGTATACATCTACTGAACACCGCACTTAAGCTTACCACAAAAGTCCTAACCAACAAAATCAATGAACTAATAATTTTATCAGATGAACAACAAGGATTTAGATCCAGAAGATCCAGTAGATGCCGTATTGGTACTAAGAGAAATCACAGAAAAGGTCATCGAGTACAATAAACCAGCATATCTATGTTTTATAGACCTGACAAAGGCTTTCGATCGCATCCAAAGGTATGACAATATTTAAATACCCACTACGATGTAAAATCGAAATTGATGGGAAACTAATAAAGCAGAAAGCAAGGTTTAGATATCTGGGAATATATATAACTAGTTACGGAGATATTGAAGAAGAAGTACGACGACAAAGCTAAAAAGCAAGTAAAGAGGCGGGATCTCTTAATGACACAATCTGGACAAAAAAAACAAGAATCCATAAAGCAGTGTAACGGGATTTAATTAAGCATCAGATTTAAGTAATCTTTTTAATAACGTGACACAAATTTGCCAAAATATATTATTAGTTTACGACATTGAAAATATCGGTGTAACTGGAACGCGCTCTGACCTAGTGAAATTTGCAATATAATCAAAAGCTTATTAAATAATGTGTACAAATTAAACAAGTAAAAACAAAAATATATCAACAAGCGCACGTGAGGTAAATAGCTGGAAATCACAGGATTATTGGTATTATTATCAATGTTGTTAAGAATGAAGAATCAAGAGAACGGTCTAAGTTAGTCAAAGTCAACTGAGTACTATCTAGTATTGTACTTAGATAACTAATAAACTAAATCATGAGTATCTAGTGTGTTTTAAATAAATCTACTATACGAGACGATAAGTGAAGAATTATTTATTACAGCAGCACTTAGGCCTTTATTAATATACACGGCGGAGACAAGACCTGACACATCTAAAACGAGACGACTACTAGAAACAACAGAAATAAAAATACTTCAAAGAATAATAGAAAAAAGTCTTTTGGATAGGGAGAGAAGCGAAAACATCAGAAGAGCATGCGATAAATGGAATTGTGACAAAATGGAAACAGGAGTGAAACGAACACATTAGTAGAATGGCACAGGATAGAATAGTACGATTAGCACGAGATAAGTAACCAAATGGACGAAGAAGTATCGGCAGACCAAGAAAAAGATAGTGCCATAATTTAAACAATATAGTAGGCTAATAGTGAAGAAGAAACAGGCTATAAAGGTTACATACAAGAAGGAAGAAAAAGAAGTTTTACTGCACTTGCACAAGATAATCAATATATCCAAAAATTAATTTGAGTTTGTGCAAGGCAGATCAAGAGCAGTTGTAATTTTCACCATTAAGTAGATGGTGATATAGAAATAAAGTACATTTTTTTTCTTCCTTCAGCTGTAAAACTCTTTGTTTTAAAGTGTTTTGGTCTGTTCAACAATAATTTTACTCGGTGTCTTATTCTTATAGATCATATTCGTCTTTCTTTAACATTTCGTATTTCTTACTTTAATTTAAATCACTTTCAAAGTCACGACAATGCGTCCTTACAGATAAATCAACTAAACTTTGAGAGAATTACTCACTCTAAATATTTGGAATGTTAAACCAACTAGACCCAAGTAAAGAGATTAAGTGCAGAATTGAAGCATCTCATTGTTGTTACCTAAACTCTAACGGTTGATATGATCAATCGCTGAGAGGTGCTTGAGATGTAAGATATAAGAAAACTCTGGGCAACTATGTAGATGAACAAAACTGTGTTAAATATACCAAATGTCGCTCGTGAGTTAATAAAAACTGTTATAATAAGAAATATTTCATACATAGGGCATGTTCTTCGGGAAGACCGGTACACAATTCGTTAGCTTATCATAAAAGGTAAAATCAAGGGCCTCAAAGGAATTGGAGGTAAGATATCATAGCTCAACAATATTCGTGATTGAATAGAAATAGGAATATACAGAAAATGTAGATATCTACACAATTAAAAAAAAAGGATACAAACCACGTAGAAATCTATGCACAAATCAAAAAGGGAAAATAACCTGTGATCCAAAAGAAATAAAATCAGTTTGGAAAACCTATTTCCAAGCTCTCCTAGGGACACAAAAAAATATAGAAACCCCGACGATGGAGAGGTAAAACAAGCAATACGAGCGCAAAAGAATAACAAGGCTCCAGATATTGACAAAGTTACGACTAAGCTATATAAATTAGGCGGCGAACACATAGTATATCCTTAGTAGCATATCCTTATTAACAAGATTTGGCATGATGAAAAGATCGCCATTTACTGTAATCCCGGGATTATATGTCCAATCTATAAAAAATGGAATATACTGAAATGCGAAAATTATCGTGGCATAACCCTCTTGTACACAGCGTACAAAGTTTTTAATTACATACTAAACAACCGACTCCAACAACTCACTGAAAATATTTTCCAGGTATTTTAAGCCGGTTTCCGCCAAGGAAGATCTACAACTGAGTAAAAGCAGCAAAGGATTCGTCAAAAGCAACTGTCAGAGTACAAAATGAGCTCACTGAGAACTCATCAATGGTCAAAGGATTAAAGCAAGGAGACGAAATGCCACCGAAACTATTCAACCTGACTCTCGAATATGTGATACTGCAGCTGAATATAGGAAGAGATTATCTCCTAACAAATCAATCAATACAGATTTCTGCTTATGCCGATGATATTAGCAATATGTCTCGCAGAATAGTAGAGGGAGCAAAAATATATTCACAATTAAAAACAGGAGCATAAGATTAGAAGTAAATATTCAAAAGACAAAAAAGCTAACACAGGCAAGAGCTAGGGAAACAGATGCACAGTTGAATTAGAGGATGTTATTGAAACTGTATAAAGTATCTGAGAGCTGTATTAATTAAACACGGATGGAACAAAAGAAACAGACATTTAAAGAAGAATAGTAAAGGAAAATAAAGCTTACTCTTTACTCTACCTACTACCTACGACCTACTAACGAACATCGAGTATGGCGATCCAAGTACAAACATGAACTCTATCAACTGTTCAAAGAGGCACCGATCTCAGAACTTCAGAGACTTGCCAAAGATTGCCAAAAAGATCCCTAGATAGTAAAATGTAGGACGCAAGACCAAAAGGAATGCCACAAAAAGGTGGGAGGATTAAGTGGCAGCGATATACGTGAGAACCTGGAGAAGATCGGCAAGGTTTGAGGCATAGTTTGAAAGAGACCAAGGCTCGATTTGGCCTGTAGCGTCATTGGAGAGAGATAGGAATACGAAGTGCTGAACAACCTCAAATTATTTTAAATAAAATGTTTTATTTCAGTTAAGTTTCCGTTTCTAAATATATTGCCAAAGTAAAAAATAAATATGCTAGTTTATGAGTTTATTATTAAAAATGCAATGAAGCCAAAAATGTATGTTACAATGGAGACCAAAACGTAAAAAATTGTAAAATTAGCAGTAAAAGTTTATTATTGCGAGTTAAAAATCTCTTGTTAAATGCGATTAAAACATTAACAAAGATATTTTATCGACTTGCCGGTACTTTTTGCAGCATCATTGTTACTTTTAGGAGAAAATGGCCACTTATATTCAACGTTTAGGTGTTACTTGTAGAGAAGAAGTGTTAAAAATCTTCAAAAATTACGTTAGTTTATACTTGAATGACTATTCACCCATACAGTAGGATTTTTAAATTTTCTAATTTGACACTTGAAAATTTTGTTTTGGATTATGAAGATTTATTTATGTTAGAATACCTGTAAGTGAATTACAATTTTCCATAAGAATGTTACGCTTGTTAACATGTTCATTAGTTAATTCCACAGTTGATATTGATATCATATCGCTACATCTGATAGTCTACAAATCTAAAGCTTCGCTAAATTAATGTAACTGTTTCAAAGTCTGTTAGTATTTGATTTTAGTTATTGGCTAGTTATAAATAACCAGAGCTGACTGATTATTTTAAAAGTAATGCATGTAAATATTGTTGACTTTATGCAGATTTTAATATCTGTGTCGACCAGTCTATGGGATTAACAGAGCGCCTGCTGCACTAATGACCAACATCATTAAAATCAAACCGCATTTTGCAAAGATGAATGACTCCGTGTATTTTGATTCTAATTAAAGCTACTCAGTAATTTTGTTTTTCGATTTGTGATGTTTGGCTGCAAATATTTTTTTATGTTTTCGATTAGATTGTACTCGAAAATACCGAAAGTAAAACTGCGCTGCGTAATTGTGCAATACGGGGTGAGTGAACTAGTTGAGTGCAGGTTTATAAACAAACCAACAATATTTTCTTTATTATTTACTAGTCCGTATTATATTTAACAGTTTGCAAAATGTGGTATACGTTATTGTCACTACATTACAAATTAATTTAGTTTATTTACAAATCAACTTTAATTTAAACATCTCTATTTATAGTTCCTAGCAAGCAACTTACTAGCCTGTACTGATCTTCCTATTTTTTAATATACTAGCTATAAAGAATTCTCCAGCATTGTAGAAACTTCTGACCAAGAGACCACTAGCTACATACAAAAAACCCAGTTCTTTTCCCACTTTCTCCCAGTGTTGGAACTTGGCTGGAGTGACATACTCTACAACATTCAAGTGCCTTTTGGTTGGTTGTATATATTGGCCTAAAGTCACACAGTCCACATCATGCTCTTTACGATCTTTGAGGGTTTGTTCTACTTCATAGTCTGTTTCACACAGACCCAACATTATTGATGATTTGGTTATGAAATTGGGGTTGAATACTTTGGCAGTTTGTAGAGTTGACAGCGATAGTCTATATCTAGCTCTTCTGTCTCTTGCATATGTTGTTAAGGGTTCAAGAGTTTCGACATTGTGGGCATATACATCTAATCAACTTTCTGTAATTATCTTCATATGATTTAAATTTCCCCTAAAATCCGGTACTACTCTTAGTCAGAAGTTCCTGGAGAATTCTTTATAGCTAGTATATTTAAAACAGGGAGACCAGTACAGCCTAGTGAATTGCAAATTAACTTATTTTCAATTATACATTTTTAAAATAAATTAAATATCACCACTTGGAATAATTGTATCAAATAATTATGAGAATTAACAATTGCTCAAATGCCCTATTGTACTGGATTGGTTAGGCAGCATCTGTTTATACTGAAAGTGGATATTTTGCGCAAAACTGGAGTGTCCCGCACATCGATTATACTAATACTGAGTGTGAGTAAGCCAAAAATAGCTTTGCGTCCCTAAGAATGGTAGGGGCGGTATCTACAGGACTGAATAGAACTGATAGAAGCCAAAGGATACATCCCCCAGCAAGTCTTTAACTGTGACGAGACAGGGCTTTTCTGGTAAAAGATGCCGAATAGGACTTACATAAAGGCAGAGGAGAAGACAATGCCAGGTCACAAACCTATGAAAGATAGATTAACTCTACTAGTTTGCGCCAATGCGAGTGACGACTGTAAAATCAAACCTCTTCTAGTGTACCATTCAGAAAATAATAGAGCCTTTAAGTCACATAAGATTTTAAAAGAAAAACTGCCAGTTATGTGGAGGGCAAATCCAAAGGCGTTGGTTACCAAGAAATTCTTTGTGGAGTGGATAAACCTGGTGTTTGCCCCTTCTGTTAAAAATATCTACAGCAAAACAACCTACCCATGTAAATCCTTCTTGTCCTCAATAATGCCCGTTCTCACCCACCAAATCTCGAAGATGATTTACTCCAAGAGTTCGTTTATAAAGATTCTCTACCTACCAGCCAACACTATTCCCATTTTACCGACCATTGATCAGTAAGTGATTTCTAATTTGAAGAAGTTGTATACCAAGCACATTTTCATGGTAGACTTACCCTTTGAGAGTTCTGGAAGGACCACTTCAACATAGTAATATGCCTAACAATTATTGAGTAGGCCTGGCTAGGTGTTACAAGGACCTTAACCTCTGCATGGAAGAAGCTGTGGCCTGAGGTTGTAGATGAAAGGGCCTCCGAAGGACTAAAACTCGAAGTGTCAGTGGTAAAAGAGATTGTTTCTCTTGGAAAAACCATGGGTCTGGAGGTGGATGAACGAATTTGTCGAGAACCAGTCTCAGGAGCTGACATCCGAGGATTTAGACGAACTACATTGTTAAAAATAATGTTAAAAATAAAATAATCTATTTAACAAACTTACCTGGAAGTTTCACTTGAGCGTCAATAGCTTTTCACGCTTTTTCAATTACTTCTCTTTAGCTATGGTCCTTTCGAATGGCATCGTAAATACAGAGATATTTTTCGACTATTTCTACAAATTTTGTATTAAAAACTGGATCGTCGGACATATTTTTAGAACGGCTTTTTTTATAATAAAGTAATAAAACTACTATCTACGCACAAATTTCGTACGACACGACTCACAAAACTGCAATATTTATCGTTTTTTAACATGCACGGTGTACCGCACGAAATAATATTACAGCAACCAGCAATATTTTTGGTTCGACCGATATTGAATTGCTGTACTGTAAGACCCCAAATTTAATTCAATGTATTTATTTATTTATCATCGGGCAATCACCCAATTAAAGTACAAATACTATAAATGTATAATACTTATTGGCAAAATTATTGCGTGTTGCCTTTGCTTGTTGCCCCAGGCTAGGAGCCGCCTTAGAATAAATATGTTAAAATCAACCCTATCTTTAATATTTATTGGGCTAGATTTTTAAGTCTTTTAAGAAGCAGTTTTGCTAGTACACAGCTAATTACCTTTAGATCGGTTGATCAGTGAACCAACAACATATTAGAACCTGAGATTATTTAATAATTTTACACACGTGGGGTCTGATTCTTCTTCTTCTCGTACCACTCCTAGCGGAGATTGGAAATCATCATGGCCACTGCGACTTTGTTAGCAGCGCGCCTAAAAAGTTCAATCGAACTACACCCGAACCATTCACGTAGATTACGAAGCCACGATATTTTTCTTCTTCCCATACTTCTTTTGCCCTTAATTTTGCCCTGCATGATATTTCTTAAAAGTTCGTACTTTTCACCTCTCACAATGTGCCCCAAGTATTCCATCTTTCTAGTTTTTATCTCATTTAGAATTTCGCATCTTTTGTCTAAAGTTTGGAGTACTTGCGTGTTAGTGACGCGGTCCATCCATGATATTCTGAGAATGCGCCTATAGCACCACATCTCGAAAGCTTCGATGTTTTTTGTGGTCAACTGTTTTAGTGTCCAAGCCTCTACTCCATACAACAGGGTAGAAAAGACATAACACCGCAGCATTCGTATTCGTAACTTTATGTTGATATCACGATTGCAAAAGAGTTTGCGCATTCTATTAAAGACTGATCTAGCGATTTCTATTCTACATCTAATCTCTTTTGTTTGATCAGTATCGTCTGTGATCCAAGCACCTAGATATTTATAACAGGACACACGCTCAATCGTTGTATTGTCTATTACAAGATTAGCTCTGATGTTATTTGATTTCGTGATTACCATAAATTTAGTTTTTTTCAAATTAATTTTCAAGCCGTAACTGTTACAGTATATATTGAGACTTTGAACGAGATGTTGTAGTTCTACTAGCGTTACCGTTAGGAGAACCGGATCGTCAGCATACCTTATATTGTTGATCGTCTCACCATTTATTATCAGACCAAGATCTTCTTCCTCGAATGCTTGTTCACAAATAGCTTCACTATACAGATTAAATAAAAGTGGCGACAAGATGCATCCCTGCCGGACTCCTTGACGGATTTGAATTTCTTCTGTTAGCCTACCCTCAACCTTCACATTTGCTGTTTGATTCCAATATAGGTTGCATATAATTCGAATATCTCGGCTGTCTATATTTTTCTTTATTAGAATTTGGCTTAGTGGTTCATGTTGTACTTTGTCAAAGGCCTTTTCGAAATCAATAAAGCAGGTGTAAATTTCTTGGTTCATGTCTAAGCATCTCTGTGAGAGAACGTTCATTGCAAACAGAGCCTCCCTTGTACCCAGCCCTTTTCTGAATCCCATCTGAGTGTTACTGATGTCTGCGTCTAATTTCCTATAGATCCTATTATGGATTATTTTCAGGAACAGTTTTAGAGCATGACTCATCAAAGCTATCGTACGGTATTCGCTGCATTCCCTTGTATTTGCCTTTTTTGGCAGTAGTATAAAGGTCGAACGGAGCCATTCCCTAGGTATTATTCCAGTTCTATATATTGTGTTAAATAGATCTAGGAGTATTTTAATAGATTCATCGTCCATAAGTTTGAGCAGTTCTACGGGAATTTCATCAGGACCGGGGGCCTTACCACTTTTCGCTTGTTTGATTGCATAATCTATTTCTTCTCTGATTATATCAGGCCCTGTATCATCTGTATATTCGTTTAAGATTTCTTGTCTATCTTTGTCATCAAAAAGTTGTGATATGTATTCTGTCCATCGATTCATTTTTTGTTGTAAATCTGTTATGAGTATACCATCTGTATCTTTGATCTGTCCTATCTGTGTTGTTCTTCTCCTTCCTGTCATTTCTTTAATCTTTTTGTGTACATTAAAAAAGTCATATTTTCGCTCCAGTTGTTCCAACTCCTGGCATTGCTCACTTAGCCATCTTTCTCTAGCTTCTCTTATTTTCTTTTTTATCAGTTTATCTGTTTCTTTGTATCTTATCGGGTTATTTGTTTTATGTACCCTTCTTTCACACATCAACTGTAGTATTTCCTCATTCATCCATTCTTTATGTTTCCTTTCTTTCGGTGTTAAATTTTCTCTCCCTGCCAGCATTACGGCATGTTTAATATTCTCCCATTTTTGGTCTATGTTATCAGTATTTCTATTCAGTTTCTCTATAATTTGTAAATTTTCTTTGATGTTCACTATTGTTTTCTCTTTTATATGTTGTTCACTCAGTCTTCTCACGTCAATTTGTTTCTGTATGTGTTTTTGAATGATCTTTAGCTTTATTCTTAATGTGACTACTACAGGATTGTGATCCGAGCCTATATCTGCTCCTGGGTAGGTGTTAGCTGAGAGTATAGAGTTGCGGAATCTTTGTCTAACAAGGACAAAGTCAATTTGATTTCTGACTACTCTACCTTTGGTGTCACTCGGAGATTTCCATGTGTACAGGGTCTGATTACAATCTGCCAATAATGTATATAGTTATTATTTTTTGATATCCCGTTTTCCTATTAGCTTGATGTTAGAAAGTCGTTGTGCTATTATTTTTTTTTGCTTTGTGCAAGTTTATTTTTGTGGGTGCGCTTTTACAACGAAAATGAATAATGTTGAATATTACAGTAATAATTTGTTAATTACTTTTGTATAAAGGAAGCATGTCATGGTTACATATTAAATATTTTCACCCCTGGTACATTTGAGCAATTTGCGAAATGCATTTCGCTCGTGGAAAGCCATTTGACAAAAACTCCAACTCTCGTCTCGGTCTCATGTTGGCGCAATGGCAGGAAATCACTTTGTATTTATATTTTTCTCCCTTTCTGTAATAGTAATATATATTTGAAGCAAAATCTCTCTCACTCTCTCTGTCTGCAATTTGCGAAATTCAGCTTGTTTCTGAAAACGTACTTGAATGTAATTGTGTAAGTTTCAGGCGGGAATTAACGTAGTAGTAATTTGTATAGTCTTCTTGGAATTGTTCTATTTTGTATAATTATGTACAGTTAGTTAAATTACTGTTCGAGTAAAGGCAATTTCGGCATTTTGTTGCTGTCCAAACTTTTGTCAGTTTTATTTAATTATTCCGGCGCATTCCTGAGCATTCCCCGCTTTATTGTTATTTGATTTCTTCATTTCTATTGCCGTACTTGTCTGCGAAAAATTGTCTTAAACAATTTTCAACTTCGTTATTGAGTTCCACTTAATTAGCCACTTTTTGAAAATAACTAAGGAAAATTATTTTGTCCCTAAAACCTTTTATTATGCGGAAGTAATTTGGAAAAGGCGAATCCTAAATAAAATAAAACTCCTAATTGGCGGGAAATTTGCAAAAATTTATGGACATGTTTTAAATGGTGACCAAGGGCGATGTATCTTTCGATGTCTTTTTTATGTTAAGAATATAAAATGCCCTCTAAATGTAGATTGACTGAAAAAGGAGAAAAATAAAACAAATTAAGATTACTGCAAACATCGCAAGAAAAAGTCATTTGATTGTATATTATAGTTATTCTTCTTCTTTCTATTTAATTGATTACAAATATTCTGATTATATATTTTTATTATCATTCGACGTAATTATATTTCTCCATCCTATACATATAATTATTCCACTGTTTTCCTGTTTTTCATGCCAACCTGATTTCAAAATTCACATTTAAATACACAAAATCATAGCCATCCGCTTTTATAAACCAAGAATTATACGAGAAACAATGGAAATATAAAAAAGGCCAAATTGTCTTAATAAAAGAGATGACGACATCCGGTTACCTTCGACATGAAGATCTCTCATAAAGAAAATATCGTTTACACCATCCTCCAATCAAAATTCCTCCGTCAGGAATGCTCTCCAAATCACGTCACCATCGATGATATAAATCAACCGTCCGCTGTTCCCAGTGCTGGGGTTGGAAAGGAGATTCCTGTGTAGAGTAAACTACAAACGATACGTTTGTACCCTTCCCCCTCATACATCAACTATCGAACATACAACCCATAAATGAGAGGCTCTCCTCTCTGAGCAGGAGTTACACGATTAAAACCATCAGAGGCCAAAACTTCAAAGCGAAAACATCATCAAAACTACCTACTCATCCTTTGACAATGTATTCCTCAGATAGTCTAAATAAAAACTCCCATTCCTCCCCACTAAATAGCTGACCTTAGCAAAAATCTTTGGTGAACTGGTTTTTTGTACACATAAAGAGTAAGCCGAAATAAAAAAAAGACAGTTACGATTCGATTTTACGTATAGTGCCTATATATATTCGCGTATATATCCTACCAGGATTTAGTTGAATCTAAAAGCTGAGCTTCTGTACCAGTCGCTAATAAACAGTGTTCTAGTAATTCGCAGAAAAATCGACTTCGAATAAATTTTGTAGAAACTATAAAATCTTTAGTTTTCAGTGTTTAATTTAGTTATGTTTAATTAAACTGTCAAATGAAGTATGTGCATACTTTTGTCGATCGGAATGGTGTCGAAATAATTCCCCCCAAAAATATCGCTCTTCGATCAATTCCAGTCTTTTTCATATCCAATTTAACTTTACCGCACATTGTGTATTATGTGTATTGATAACAAGCGGATAATTAGAGCTGGCACTGAATTTGAAAATCAAAAAAGTAATTTACCAACAGGCACCGATCACGATCGAACAGATAAAAACGCAATTTGCTTTATGTGATTACATGTACAGCCAATTGCTGATTAGTAAGTCTTTAACAAGCATTTTATTTTTAAATCACCATTCGTTTTGATTTTTAACACTTTTTGATAAGTACAGACGTGCAACCTTATCGCAAGTTGGTTTGATATTGTTAAGTATCATGCTATCAGAAGTGATTAACGATAACGTTCACTGTTTTCTTCTTAAAACCCATATATACATGTATTAAAAAGAGTTTAAAGTACACAGAAATTCGTCACACCATTCTTAGACACCAATTGAATGCTGGAAATTGTTTTTCTCTGACGAAATGATAAACAAAATTGTGCAACATACCAATACGTATTTAGTAAAAATACGCAACCAGTTTTCTCGTAAATGGAAAGCAGTATATACCAATAGTGATGAAATTAGAGCACTATTTGACTTGTTATACTTAGCTGGTACTTTCAAAGCGTGTCATCTAAACCTGTACGATTTTTGGGCTACAAATGGAAGAGCTTCTGAATATTTTCGGCCAGTCATGTCAAAGAAGCGATTCTGTATCCTTCTTCGTGCACCACGCTTTGACGATATCCAGTCTAGAGCAGAACGACAAAAGCATGACAAACTTTCACCCATTAGATAAGCTTTTGACGAGTTTTTGGAAAAGTGCATGGCCTGCTGTACAGTTGGAATCTATTGCTGCATTGACGAGGTGCTTGAAGATTTTCGGGGAAAATGTAGCTCTCTTCAATATATATCCAGTAAGCCAGCAAAAAATTTGATAAAAATGTTCGCACTTGTTGATTCGCGAACTTTTTATATAGCAAAGTTAGAAATATATGCTGGAAAGCAGCCAGAGGGCCCCTTTGAGATAGATAATAGTCCTAGCAGTGTGGTTAAACGTATGATACAATCAATTGCACATACTGGACGCAACATTACTTGCAACAACTGCTTTACGTCAATTCCACCGGCTATTGACTTGCTACATAATTACAGGATAACTCTAGTAGGAACACTGAGAAAGAATAAACCACAAATTTCTCCTCTTTTTGTAGCTACAAAAGAAAGACCACTAAACAGCAACATTTTTGGTTATGGCAAAGACTGCCTTTTACTTCCACTACGACTGCCATACGTTACCAAGAAAAACAAAAATGTTCTGATGTTATCTACGTTTCATGATGATGACACAATTGATGAAGAAACGGGTGAAAACTTTAAGCCGCAGGTTATAACCTTCTACAATACAAAGGGAGCAGTGGATGTTCTGGACCAGATGAAATGTAATTACTCCGTTTCTCGAATAAGTTGCCGATGGTGACTTACAGTCTTTTTTTTCATTGATGAATATTGAAGGAATAAATAGTCAGGTAATTTATTATGGCAACACTAATACTAAATTATAACGCCGTAACTATCTAAAGAAATTAATATATATCTCATCAGACCTCACCTGATAAGTCGTGCATCAATAAAAACATTGCCAATATTATTACTGCAAAATAAGACATCAAGCAGGTCTTCCTGACGAAGAAACTTCAGATGTAACTGCAGAAACTAAAGATAGAGTCAAATGTTTTTACTGTCCTCGAAGTAAAAATAGAAAAACCACTTTAAGGTGTGCAGATTGTTCAAAACCTATTTGTGGTGAACATATAATTGCATCAAATATGCCAAAATAAATGCTATAAGAGTGAATAAAGTGTTTACATTTTTTTTGGTTTAACAATTTTTTCTATATGTATTATTTCATTAATAAAAAAAACATACATTCCCGTTATTTATCACTGATAAAATTTTAAAGAACCAGCAACCGACTAAGTTTCGTTAATTATTGAATATCCTAATAAAATATAATTAAATGAGAAGAAAATAGTGACTAAGCACAGCGCGCATAGGCGAACAAACGCATCATTTAATGATACGCGAAAATATTACATTTTTTACATAATAGTTTTTAAGCAATGATTTCTATAAAGTTTGTCGTTCCAGAGTTACGAGAAATCCTAATTACAATAAAGATTTATAATACGGTATATCAAAAGAAATTATAGCAGTATAACAACTGAGTAGCAACTTAGCGCTGATCAGTAGAAGGGGAAAGCATACCAAAAGACCTCATAAGGCAGATCAATAAACTCGTGAATTGTTATTGCAGTTTTTTGACATATTAAAGGGACGTAAAGCGCACTACAGTTTGTAGGCTTCTTACAGAGTTTACCTCTCGGAAGATGAATGTTAAAAAGATCCTTGAATTATTTTTGACTAATCATCCCCATATCGAGATGTGTTATGAAACATTCAGGCAAATAATTGTGTAAGGGGAGTTTAACATCCCTTTTGGTTACAGAAGTGAAAGAAAGATATCAGGAAGCTAGAATTTGAAAAGACACACAAAAACTAAAGGTAGAAAGTCATCACATGTAGAGGCTATCGATATAGACTTCTAAATTTCTATCGCAAAAAGGGGTCAGATGACGTTGCCTCAATGCCCTGTCATTTTTTTAACACCTACCTGGATCCTGGTTAAAAAAACTATATGTATTTGCCGACTCTCTCGGAGGACAAAACAAAAATTACACTATCATCCAGTTCTTCCAGTACGTAACTGCTACACTAAAAAGATTTGACGCTGTGACAATTACTTACCCAGTGCACGGCCATTCCTTCATGGAACCGGACGAAAATATGGGATTGATCCCCAAACGTGCAAAGGCTAAAACTTCAGATGGCTGGAGAAAGGTTATCGAAGCCACGCTAATCAAGCTACATCCGTGGATCACAGGGAAATATATAACGGATCATTCACGTCGTCCTTAGTGATTAACGGAAGAACCAGAGGGGAAAAACAAAGAACCCAATCAGGTCTACCAAAAGCTTATACCTTTGCCCAAAAAACGTGAACTGATCTAAAAGTTCTAATGAAATTCTGTGAAAAAGGGGGATCTAAAGACTATTACAGTCAACTTTTTCTGTCAATCAACCTTACCAGTTACCATCTGAGCCCGATCATCAGAGCGACTTTTAGAAACCAGATTAACTTTAGTCAGTATTGTAGCTTGGTTTGTTCTTTTAATGTGATGTAGAAATTCCTTACGAAATAAAATAATAAAAATAAAATTTTTTTGATCTGTTAAGGGGAAGAACCAACTCAGTCCACATTTTGTTTAAATAAAAAATATTTAAGTACGAAATAATAATTCAATCATAACATTATTCCAGACATTTATAAAAGGTACATATCGAACTAAATATATAAAAATATTTAGTTAAAGATGTAAAAAAGCATAGGATTTTTATCGTTTAAAATTTTGTTTTGTTTCTAATGAAAAAATTTTTTTTGACTTAGTTACCTTTTGCCCCGTACCCTTCATTTAATATGTTTGATTTTTAAAAAAATAAGATGTAAATCAAAAGAACTTCTAGTCTGACAGATTATATATTAATACATCCGAATGTTCCTATTCTAAATCAGTTAACTTGGTTAACATATTTTTTAAATTAAAAATGATTGAGTCTGGTATTTTTAGATCGAAAATGTTTGTTGAGATAAAACAATTGGGTATTTGGCAAGTGCCTAGGTTAAGTCAATAAAAATGTGATGGTCAAGAATGATTTTTTAATGCATGAAGTAAAAAACACCTGTCTAAAAATTTATTTTTATATTGTGTAAGTCACTGAGGTCAAGAGCAATTTTTTATTTCTGAACACAAGTAGTGATACTATTTTTTCTACCAAACAGTAAAAGTAGGCAACCAATGGTAACTAACAATGCACAAGATAGACTGGCTGCTGCAATACCGTCGCGTTTTCCCATTGCGATAGTGAAAACTGACCCACAGCAATCCATGCATCTCTGTCTAACGGGCCGGGTTTATCAAGCACGTGACCTTCTCATAGGTCATTTAGATCACATGGTCGATCAACCTGGCAAATCATAACGAGATGCAGGGACTGATTTGCGTGAGTTTTCTCTGTCGCACTGGGGGAACGGGCTGATATAGCAACGATTAACTTTTGCACAAACCGAAATTCCAAAAGAATGGAAAAGGGACAAAAACTTGAACTGGGATTGAACTTACAGAGAGACATAAGAAGAGCTTATAAATTCAATTCCCATACCCTACAAATTAAACTAAGATTTTTAAAAGAATAAAATGTACCTACGATAGCACAAAATCTGTCGAATACTCGCCTCAGATCCCCGGAGAAACCAGAAGAATTTTATGAGGACCTACAAACAGAGTTACATACCACTCAGTATATTACACAATAATTATGGGCGACTTTAATGCCAAAATGGATTTTATGATGATGCAGAAGTAGAGAAAAGCAGCGAACGAGGGAAAAGATTGCAGAACTTCTTACACCAGGAACAATTATCCATGACAATCCATTTTCTTTTTTTGATAAAAAGCATCAGTGTAAATGGACATGGATAAGCCCAGATGGCAGTGTCAAAAGTAAAATAGATTATATAATTATTGGAAACAACGAAGATGATCCTAAAAATACAAAAAAAAAGACAGGGATTCCTCTAGAAAACAACAATCTATATGAATATACACTAACCAGACATTTATAAGACTTGAAAGACGAAATAGAAAGTAAAAGAACAAAAAAGAAGAGAAATAACCAAAACAGTTCAAGAAAATAAAACTTTAAAACAGAACAAAAAGGGGTTTCTACTCAGTCGCTCTGATGGGTCCTGCTAGGAGTCAAAACGTATAAGCGAATTTTAGAGGCACTTTACGTGAAATCAAATCTTAACTGTCTTTTTCTATTCTAAAATTGTACTTAAATGTTTTGAGGCGAAATACGAACTACATAGGCAACAAAAATATGTACAAAATAAGAAAAAAAGATGGTAATATTATTACGGATAAAACCGAAATCATTGAGATTGTCGAATCCTTTTATCGCGAAATGTATTTCTGAAAAGTTAATATCATCTAGGAAAGGCAAGATCATCCCCTGACCAAAATCACAAACCAGGGATTAGAATTAATGACATTAATACCACCATACAAAGTCAAAACCACACCTTTAAAAATGACAAATAACAAATCCCCTGGCTATGACGTAAAAGTAATCGAGGCAAGCAAACTAGGTGGAAATTAAATAATCCAGGCTTTAGCCAAATTTTTCACCGAATGCATCTACCAAAAAAAAACCATTTCTCAATCGAGTAGTGTAGCAAATTTAACTTTTTGTCGTTGAGCACCTTTGACAGTCAAAAAGTCTGTATTTATTTTGTGAGCAATATTTAAGTATCATTTTTCAGTGTTATTGAGTAACTCTAAAACTAGATTTGAATTAATTATTAGGCCATTTAATGAAAAACTAGAGTCAAGAAAATGATTCCTTAACAATTTGATCATATGTGGCGTATCCGCAAAAAGATAAACATTTTTTTTTGCTAATGGGATTTTCAAACCACATATTTGGTTCACTTATATTAATAGCACTGCCAAGATTTCTATTATTACCGCCTAAATCACTATTAGTTGCGTAAACTGGGTATCCAATTATGTTATAATTTCAAACAACCATTACCTGGTTGCAAATTTATTTTACTTGCCCATCGTCTTAACGTTCCTACAGCCGAAAGGGGGTAGCCTCTTTTTCTTAATATACGATAGGACCTTGCCCCACAGCATACAAAGAAAGTGCTCAAGCAATATCTTCAATTGTTCACTTCATTTGTTTTTAGTTTTTAGTTTTTTTAACTGTCCGTTAGTAATTATTTGTTCCATGGCTTTTTTGACTATATTTTTTTTTTATTTTTTATTAATATAGATTTTAAAAATACAATTTTTCCTCTTACAATGCAGTTTGAGTAGCGGTATCCTTAAATTTTTTGGTGCAAGTTTCTTCTACTGTTTTTTTTTTGACTCATCTGACTCATTTGATATTTCAGGAAGTAGTTCATTTATGTCTTCTCTGTAATAAAGGTTAAATATATAAAGAACACATTTTACTACAACATTCGTAGTAAATCATACATCCAAAGTGACTGTTTTTATTTAAAGACCTATCAAAAATAAAGTATTACTTCAAATTAAGAGTTCTATTAAAATGGCCATTAGTATCTATAGAAACATTTGCTCTGCTGTTAAGGTGTGTATAAATCCAAACTACTTGCATTTCTTTACTCCATTCTTCTTTTGCGTCTATTTTCAAGCGATATTTTAGCGCTTAGGGTTTTTATTAAATGAAGAGAAGGTATAAAAGGAAGTTGCGTGCGATAAACAAATAAGGTGATATTAACACAGTAAACTGAATGTTTTCACCAAAAAATTTAAATAACAATATAATATACGAAGTTTTTACTACATCAATGAATAAATAAAAATCCCATTCACTACGTTTTGAAGCACACAGGATAGCAAACTCAATTAATACAGCAACATAATTAACATGAACAGAGATAGAGCATTTAACTTGGAGTCATTAAAGTTGTCTCGGGCTTACGTCACACGTGTGCGAGAGAGATGCAAGAATATGTGCGTTGACTTATCTATCTTGTTTGTTACAGTATCATGAGCTGCATCTACTGAAAAGTTAAATTAAACATGCCATAATTTCAGAACCTAGTCGTGTTAGTGTCCAGCATCCGTGGCGCATAGGCACCATATGAAGAAGAAAGGGGAGTCAAGATAGAAGAATAACATCCTGGCTTAAAAACTTGCAAGATCAACTTGGACTTACAACAATTAAACGAGGCGACGGAACCTAAAGAAAACGAAAATAATAAGTGTTTTATGTATTTACCTCACATGATATAGTTTATTGCATATCAGAGCTCACATATTCTGAGCAGTATAAGTATTGATACAAAAATATACTACTGAATTTTGCACATATAGGTATTTATAAATACATGTATAGTATAAATATTACAAGAATGACCTGAAAGGAAATACCTCCGGTATAAAGAATCGTTTCAAAAACCGAAACCGTGAAAATTTTATTTGAAGTAGATGCATCTCTCGCTGATAGTCCTCTATAAATATATTCACACGTCTTTAGCTTCGAGCAACGTTTATTTTCTTCCTGCGATTTATGTTTTTTGGATGCCGATGTTTTGTTGTGTTTCAACTTGTTCTGTATGTACAAGTGTTGCTTTTCTGAATTTATTTAAATACAAATCTGGTGTTATTTCATTCAGGAGTTATTTTTTATTTGTAATTATACATTTATAATATACGTTTGGAAGATACACAGAATAAATAGATAAAATAAATTTGCTCTCAAATTAATTAGGACAACATTTTTTATATTTAAGTGAAAAGCTTTTTTGTTGGGATTAAGATGGTTAGGATTTATATAGCTACCAGATATTTTTTATTGATTCATACAATATCGATAAGAATACTGTAGATTTAGATCTCAAAGAGGATATTTGTCTTCGCATATATTTGCAAACTGTGACCGAAGGATCATATATCCTACATATGTGTGTATAACAGTGTAAACACATTTGTTGTTTTTCTTTAAATAATTGTTTTATTTCAATTTCGTTTGATTTTATTCATGTATTAACTGTATATTTTATTCTACTTTTTTTTCCTTAAATATCGAATATTAAATATATAAAAATTTATTTGATATGCCCCTGGCTGATGGTGTGACAACAAGCTAAAGCTATTTTGTTTCTCAATGTTTTTGAAGACCCGGCATTTTAAGGTTCAATTTCGTGTCCAAGGCGTCGTAGAAGAGAGACCTTATTGGTCACAATGTAAGATCTGGTACAAAAATGTATGATTTTGACACGAGGAAGATGGGATAGTGTAGAGTAGCGGTCAGAGAAGAGCAATTCAGAGTCTGGGCGAGTAAGATTCGTCTTCGTTAGGTAGTTTATCTTAATTTCATGTGTATGGTGAGAAGAAGGTGATTTGAGCTTAAAATTAAATATGGCAATCTTTGTAATGTGAGTTAATCACCGTTTGTTGTAAGCTGTATCCTGTGACAAGGGACTTGATAACAGCGTCTGAGGGCTAAGTAAGCCAAAATGTTTTTAAGTCGAAAATAAGCAGCCGACAAAGAGTTTGAAGGATCACATATTATTATCATCCAGGATAACCTCAAGTCCAGTTTTGGAATTTGATTTGATTTCTTCCAGGATTTGTCCAGCCTCCATTTTATGTCTTCTAAAGGTCAGATTTTGATTATTTGAAGTTTATGAGACAATGCTTTTGTTCAAATCTAAGTTAATAAACTTTTTTAATAATATAAAAAAAATAACTAGCCAGTAAAGCGAGTAGATTTGTTGAATTTTACTAAATAAACATTTAGAACTCAACTTACTTACGTCTATTTACTGAAATATTTTGTCATCTAGGAAAGCAAATGTATTACGTCTACTTACGCTAAATTTTCTGCCAATGAGTTCATTTATTTCAGCAATATCGAATGTTTTTTTGCAGTAAGTTTTATATTCGTTTTTTTTTACTTAACCCTACATAAGATGTGTTTCTTTTAACTTTTTTAATCATCTATATGCAGTAAGAATAGTCAAAATACTTTAAGTAATTTATATAATAATTATTATATTCATTTACTCCTTGCCAACTTGTTATTTTCTATTTAATATTGTCTTAAAATTGTAATTATTTGCAATCTTCATATGGCAAAAAAATATTTAAAAAGTTATGATGTTGCTAACACAACGTTTATTATTCTTTGGCCTTATTATTTTTTTTATCATCCATCTTTTGGTGGGACATATCCAAATCACATGGATGGAACTTCCTGAGTCTAGGGGTCTTTCAAGGATTTTCCAAAACACAAGGTCGACCAGGGAATAACAACTGCAGCTGCTATTCAGAACCCAACGGCTACCTAAAGATACATACATGCAAGTATTTAGATTCAGCTAGATCTAAAGCCTACAACCACATTCAATATCTGAAGCCTACTATCCAGTCACCAACCAAATCGACGCCAACATTTTGTTTTTTCCTCGTTTATTTTAGGGCCCTATTTTGTGCAGCCGTCAAGTAGTTGGAAACCGCTAGCGCATCTCCTGGCATATATTTCAATGTTGTTTAATGTTGTGATAGATCGCCTTGTATTTGCACTCCGCAGATCACTTTTCTCATAGTTGTTTTTACAAATATTATTAATTTATGTAGAATGTTGAGTTCATTCATGGCTTGGTTGGATTATATTTTGTATATTGTATTCAGAAGAGTTATACCACTACAATTTTTACATTCCAACAAAGATTCCTTTTTGTGCAGTGGACATTTGATTCTAGTGCACCATTCCTCTGTTATTTGTTCTTCTTCCCAGACTTTGACTATTATGCTGTGAAGTTTTTGCATAATGCTGGTACTTCCATGTTTAAAGTTATCCATGTTGGCTCATTCGATGGTTACATGTATTTGTAGCTTTCTGATAGCCTGGTCTTATAGCGCCTTCTTTCAAATGGCATTCAGTTCCGTAGTTTCCAGATAAGTGGGGCTAAGTTCGCTTTCTTGTTTCTTTTTTGTAAGTTTCTTATTCAATATGGTACAAGAGAAAATAGTAAAAAGTTGGTTAGGTTGGTCGCTGCAGGAGAGCTCCACTTACGGAAAGAAATCTAATGAAATGTCGTTATTTTTATCGAAGGATCAATAAAGCATAAATACATATTTTGGTTAATATCCATGCACCTCTCACAAGTAGTGTTATAACATTATAACCATCACATGTTTACTATTTTTCTTCAAATATTTCTAACACCTAAGACTGAGTTAGATAAATCTCTAATAATTGGCTCAAAAACAAAGTTTAAATGTGATTGTTATACATTGGTCTCCAACTTTTAAAGGGTGGTTATATTGCTACAGTATTAATTTGAAATAGAAATTTACTACTCAGTAATAATTCAAGGTTTAAGTCTTCAGTTACAAATGCAAAAACATGTCCAGGTGCAGATTGTGGAAGTAGCAATGAACTAGGTAGTTGTTTTCCGAACACGTTTTAACACTCCTCGACTTTCTATGGTAACTGAGACTGAACTGGCAACTTTCAAAGAGAGAATAAACCAAGTATTAAGTGGGACAATTAGTACTCCCAAAGAAGATGTTAAGAATTTCTGAAGGGACTTAAAACGAACCACATTAAATACAACTAATCAATGTCGTCCATCCGCAGCAGTTTTCTTTTCTTTGATATTTCTTTACTCCATAGAATTCCGTTCAAACATGCTATAGCTCTTCGTGCTTGTACAATTCGATGTTCTATTTCTCGTTCGTCTTTTCCATTACGGTCGAAGATGACGCCCAGGTATTTATATTCGTTGCATGGATTTATTTTTTGATTGTCATCGATATCGAGTTGTTCTGCTTCAGCTCCAATTGAGAGGTACTTTGTCTTTTCTAAATTGATACTTAATCCCCATTTCTGGTATTCTTCAATTAGTTTTCTAAGCATGTATTCCATGTCATCTTTGTCATTTGAGATCACCACCTGATCATCTGCAAACTGTAAAGTATATATGTAATCCTGATCGTTCAATTGTATACTTATCCTTTTGACTTTCCTTTTCCATTGTTTCAGAGCTGCAGAGATATAAATCTATAAATAGAGTCGGAGAGATACAACATCCTTGTCTGAGACCCTTAGTAACTGCAGATTTTTCAGCTAAGAGGTTTCCGAATTTCATTTGGGAGTTTGAACCATAATATAGATCTTTGAGAGCACTAACCAATGTTTGATGTATGTTTGATGTGTCCAGGTGTGGTGTGTTTGTTGTGATCTGTACTGTAAAAAGGCATTCTGTTTTATTCATATTTTGTCTGTACTTCCTCTCTAAACCATGGGGTTTTCTTTTTTGTTATTTCGTTTTCGTTACTTTCTTTTCTTTAACTAACCGTGTTGTCCCGTTAATTATGTTATTTTTGAGTTTTTTCCCAGTTTTCCTCGATGTTATTGTTTTCTAACATTTCATTCCCATTTCATTATGTTTTTATTTTGAATAATTTTAATTATAAAATTCACGAAAGATACGTCGTATATTTCAATGTCGATGACTACGATGTAACACTATCAGTTAAGTTTACATTTGTACAAATGTAATTATTACTAGAATAAAGCAAAACGACGTTATTTCAGTAAACAAAATCCACTGCACTGTTTACAAAAACATGTATCGGTGTACATTTTTTAGAGATTGTAATCGTGGTCCAAGGTGAATTTATTTTATCGCCATATATAAGTCCAGATAGGCACATACTGTTGTTTTCTTTTGTAAAGTCAGAAGTCACGTTCCACAAATCTTCTCGGTATCATTTACCGGGTGACGTGACATGAATCTCACCAATGTATAACGTGGATAATAAAATGTTATCAATTAGAAAGGAGGCGAAGTGAATAATTAATTTTTAATTAATATGATAACATAAAAGCTAATGGTAAACATATTTTATCTTTTTTATACATAAACTGTAATATTCAAAATATTTCGAAACCAATATCAAAATAACAGCATCATCGCTCTTTTAAAACAGTAAATTTTCTATAAATGATAATAATTTGCAAGATAGACCAATGAAATATTTTTATTTTTAATTTTCATGCGGAAGAATTTTCATTTAAAAAAAACCCGCCATGAATACGACGATCTTATATTAGAATAGCCCAAACAAAGCGATCAACATAAATTAGCAGATTAGCACTATTTTCTATTGATATAGGTCTATCCTATAAGGTTTTTATTCTTCGCTAAATTTTTAAATAGATGTCTGAACCCTTACACTACTTGCTAGGATACAGGCTCTAAAAAAGTTTTAAATTGCAATTAAATTAATAGAAATGAAAAGTAAAAAAAAATAGAAATAATGATATGGACAACTGATACCAAGAGACGCAATAAAATGTATTAACACTTTCGCTGCGCATCCGATCGGAGTCAAAGCGGTCCTTTGCTAGGTGTGCATGACTCCGATTGGGGACAGCAACCCGTTGATTTTTAAGACGGTATATTTTACTTAGTATGACACCGACGTTAGTTAATGTTTGTCAGGGTGTGAGTGAGGGACTTGAGACCTGTGAAGTGTCAAAAAATTTTACCAGTTCTTTGCTGTGATAGTTTCGTGATTCAAAATGGCGGAAAGTATGCCGGGCTCTTCAAACTGTAAAAAACAAGAAATATTCCTGCCTCTAGACATAGTATTTCAAAATTTCCTATGGTTAATAAGTCACGAGCAAAGAGAAAGCATTGTAAAATATGCTCCGAAAACAAAATTAGAAAGCAGACTATAATATATCAATATAAAAAATGTCCTGATCAACCCTGATTTTGTGTTGAATGCTTTGAAATTGCTGAATGTGAATCGAAATCAAATCGATGTGTGAATCTTTCTGTATTTTACAGAATAAATAAACTTTTTTTCTAAAATTCCGTTATATAATTATTTTTCTAGAAAAACATTCTAATTTGCCTTGTGCCGATCGGAGTCAGTCAGCGATACACTAGAAATTCTTAGCCAGGTGCGCATGACTCCCATCGGAGTCAAAAATTCAAATCACATTTTATAAATAAATATACACTTTATTTAATTAATTTAATATTATTACTTGTATATTTAAATATCAATTACAATGATATTTTAGAAAAAGTTATTGCCGCTCGTGGGTAACACCTCTCGAAAAAAGTTAGCAGCGAATGTGTTAATAGCAACATACAAGCAAGAGTAGTATTAGGCTGATGTCCCATACACTAAAAGTTGAGTTTAAGTTTTGTTTGTCTTCTTCTTCCTCCTCCTCTTTATAAGCAGTTCTGCTTGTTCATTGACGGATTATAACCTCGATGGAAGGTTGTCACTCCATCGTTTGCGATGTCGTCCGATATTTCTTTTGATCTCTTGCTATTTTGACGACACGGGTCTGCTCCATTCTACTTATGTGGTTATTCCATTCTTTTTTTCTATTTTGTGTCCATTCATTTATACAGTGTACGTTATCTTTTCTTCTAATGTCTTCACTTCTCTTTCGATCTCTCAGCGTATTTCCTGTGATTCTTCTCAGTACTCCCATCTCTGACGTTTCCAGTAGCCTTTGCATTGTGACTGCATCGGATCTTGTTTCTAAGGCAGATGTCATTATTGGTCTTACACTGGCTTTATAAATCCTTTAATGCATATCAGTGTTAATGTGTTTGTTTCGCCGTATAGTGTTATTAAGTTATCCTGCTTTGTATGCTGCTTATTTGCTTTTTGTACTTGATCTCTCACCTCTTTGTCCAAGTCTCCATAGCTAGACAGTGTAATTCCCAGGTTTCTGTTTTCATTACTCTTCAATACTGATGCCATCAATTTCTATTTTACATCTGGTTGGTTCTTTGCTGACTACTATATTGCATATATCAATACTGCATCGTGTGCGTAACAGAGTTTTTGATTTCTTTGTTCCCCATTCTGTATCCTCTTCCTTTGTTAACGGTTTTGATGATTTCATCCATGATCAAATTGAAGAGCTGGGGCTCAATGAATCCTCTTGTCTTATTTCGCTGCCTATTCCTATAGGTTCTGTAAGTTGTCCATCTATCCTGACTTTCATTTTTCGAATTTTTCGTATTTTATTGTGTTTTATAATTTTATTAATTAATGTTGTTAATTGTTCTGTCATTGCTGCCCCTAAATATTTCAGTAACTCGTTTGGTATTCCGTCTTTACCTGCTGCTTTTCTGTTCCTCAGGCTTTTAAGTATTTCCGAACTTCCCGTATATTTATATTAAGTTCTTCATTTGTTGTAACTTCTGGTGTTTCCGGTTCCAGGGTCGTTTGATCTTTCTCTGCATATAGCTGTTTTGTGTAGTAAATCGACGTAACCTTTTCTATGTGTTTTGGTTCTATTAGTTCCTTTACCTCCGTTCTTCGACTTCTCAAGAAGCGCCATATTTCCTTTTGCAGACCGTAAAAATCATGTTCTATTTCTTTCGAAAAGCGTTCCCAGTGATCATTTTTTATTTTTCTTATAAGTGCATGTGTTTCGTTTCTACTTTTCTTGTAATTATGGTATGCCTCTTGTGTTTTGGTTCACATGTATTTTAGGTAAGCTTTTTTCTTTTTTTTACATTTTTCCTTTACTTATGTACAAAACCATAGAGTTCTTCGCCTTGGGAACGATTTACTTTTATTTATATTTCTTTCACCAAAAACTTCCTTGGCCAAGGCTAAGATATTAGACTTAATTTTTGCCCAGCTTTCTTCGAATCCATCACTTTCTGTGATATATGTGTCTGCTTTTTTCGGTTATTCTTTTATGGAATAGGTATCTTGTGGAGTCATCCTGTAAGCTTTCGACTTTTATCTTTGTGGGGTATTCTGGTGTCTTTTTATCACATATATGTGTTTTCATTCGGATTTTGCACTATACCAATTCATGATCGCTTCCTATTTCTACTGATGTTAGTGCTCTTACATCGAATATTTGAGAGGGCTGTAACTCTCTATTCGACAAAATTTAGTCTATTATAGATCTTGGTCCTCAACTGTTTTCAAAGGTGTATTTGTATTGTTCTTTGTGAGGGAAAAATGTAATATTAATCCCGTTTATGTTTTGTTTGTGTTTTCTAAAACTCAAAAAACAAAAATAAAAATTACATACAACCAAAACTCTTGTTCCCATCAAGACTATATTTTGTTCAAGTTGGCATAAAAAATATAATTAATAAATTGATAGAAATACTTTTTACTTTTGCCAAATTCCACTAAAAAATTATACGTGACAATTATTACGCAAAAAGTCGAATTCGGAAAATTATAACATGTTTTTAACAGTAGTCTTTTATACTTAAAAATTGCACTTAACTTGACTGCTCATAAACACACACTTCCCATTCCTACAGATGTATTGAACCAATTCAATTATTCCTCTTATAGAACCTGAAATCAAATTTCATTTCGAAAGATTTAAATGCCTCATCACGAAGACGGTCAACGCCTATCTGTATTCCATTCAGCTTCTGTCGTACAAGTATATAGTGCAACAATGATCAGAACATTCAATTTTAATCCAGGCGAGAATCAACGACATATAAAATGGTGAAGCACGACCAAAACCCGTTCAAGTGTACAATTATTATTCGTGAAAGAGAAAAAAGATGTTTTGATTTACCATTAGCGTACAAAATATAGTATATCTTAAGAGTTTTTCCTACCTTCTTTTTAAAATAGTTTTTAAATATATATAAATATATATATATATATATATATATATATATATATATATATACATATATATATATATATATATATATATATATATATATATATATATATATATATATATATATTTGTTATGATATGTAAAATCGAGAAAAATATTGGTTTGTTTAAAAATATTTCAAAGTTAAAAAACATTAAAATAATTCAGATAAGTAGGATAATATCCAACAAACATTTCGGAGAAGGAAAGTTATTAAATCCTTGAATTACCTGTACCAAACAAAATGTAGGCTTTACATCAATCATTTCTTTGTTAAATTTGAGTGACCCGCATAAGTTTAAGTGAAACAAAAGACAAATTGAAACGGGTTTTTACAAATGCATTAGTGCAGTGATTAAAGACAATAGAAGATATTTTAGAAAGAGGTTTTTGTTAGTTTTAAGATTTATAGAAAAATATTATTTGTAAATAAGTTTTAGGAAATTTATAATTATAGGTAAAAATTTGTTTGTTATCGAAATGAAGAAATGGGGGAATTGTGACGAGTTGTGATTGGCGGAGATTGAAAAAGGTGGGATAAGTGTGTGGAAGAAAGTTTAGCGAGATTGAGGAGAGAGAAAAGATAGCAGTCAGTTGGTTTCCAAGTCTTTGAGAAGAACATTTTTTGTTCTCTGGCGATTCCGAAGAAGTAGCAAGCAGTAGTGTTGAATGTTAGTGAGTTTTTGTGGAGTTAGTGTATCTGACAGAAGCTATAGCAGCCAAATATTGTAAGTCATATTTTTCTACTTATATTCCAAGAGTCACTGTTCAGGCCAACGAGAGATTCAGTTTATCGTAAAGAGAAGATATTCCAAGAGTCATTTTATCACTCGGGCCAACGAGAGATTCAGTTTATCGAGAGGAGAAAGGCTATCATAATTTGAATGATTTGTGCTTTTGAAGGAGATCATTAAGGACGATATACTTGCAACAATCTGTTGTAAGATTGCTGATTACATAGGGAGCAGTTGAGAGGAGATAATACAGTCAACAAGGAACAAGGATTTGGACCACTCATCATCAGAGAGAGATATTTTTGTTTTCTGCAGTTTTTTCTTTTATTGATAACACAATTTTTACACGTAATTTAGAAAGGATATAAATATTTGGATTAGGAGAGTTAGAATAGTTTGGGATTTTGAGATTTCAATTAATATTGTTTGTACCATTAATTTTTGATTGTTTCACGTACGGAGAACAAAATTTTGAGAATCCTTATATGAGATTTGTTTATTGAAAACTTTTGAGTGTGAATTATTTCATTATTTTTATTTCAATATATAGTGTTAGATCATATGTGTTTTTTATTATTCCGGTATTCTCTGGACCTTACCTTTCACATGTAATAGCATAGATATTGAAGCACGAATTTAACCCTGAGATAAAAGAATTAAAAATTGTGATAGAGTCATAATCATATCATTTAAATAATTTTAATTAATCAAAAAAATTAATTAGCTAATTATAGCTTGGCGCACCAAGACTTTAAATATCACAATAACTGGCGCCCAACGTGGGGCTTGAAAATATCGCAGCTTTACATTTGAAGGAAGGGAAAGAGATCTGGAATAAGTACAGGTGATCCAGAGATAAAAACATATAACATTGAGGGAATTTGAATTTGAAAGTATTTTGACAATTTTTCCAGGGAATATAAATTTGATTTATTGTTTGATCGTAGTTAGTGGATATTTACTGCTATTGAATTATTTGATTTTATTTTCTTTACCAATCGTACATTTGATATTTATTCTGAATTATTTGAATTTTACTGATTGCATATTTGATATTTGTCGTGAAAATTTAATACATTTGGGGAGAAATATTGTCGTGTTCTGAAACATATAGAGTGTTGTAAAATTTCACATTTGGCGGGGACAAAAACAATAACAAAAAGTAACAACATGTCTGTCACAAGGAGACAAAGTAAAATGCAGGAAAGGAAGGAGGATAACAGAGAAGATGAAACAATTTTGGAAGAAGTATCGGATAATGAAGGAAATGTGACAATAATGGAGGAAAGAAAAGAAACAGGGATGTTAGAAAAATTATTAGCTATGATGCAAATACAGACACAACAAATACAAGAATCGTCACAAAAAATGGATGAATCACAACAAAGAACGGAACAAAAATTGGACAATTTGGAAGAAAACCAAAGAAAAATGGAACAAAAAATGGAAACGCGTATGGACAAATATGAAAACGAAATAAAAGTCTGTTTAGTAAGAAGTAGGGAAGAAACAGAGAGGAAAATAGAATTGCAGAGAGAAGAAATCGAAACTAAAATGAAGGATATTCAGAGTATGCAAAAAAGGGAATTAGAACAGTTAGAAACAAAATTTGAAATGGCTTTACAAGAAGACAAGAAAGAAATAGAAAAACAAATTGAGGATATCAGAAAACAACGAGATATGGGAGACAGGAGAGAAGTACTCATCCAAAGTCCGGGTGACATAAAAATACAGTTTGGCGGGGATATTCGGAAAACACACCCAGTACCGTTTGTTAAAAATTTGAAAACCAAATTACAACATATTAGATATTTTGACGATTGCAAAGAAACAATTAGAAACCATTTGAAAGAAGGAGCAGCGTTATGGTATGAAAGCAAGGAAGATGAGTTTGAAAATTGGACAGATTTTGAAAATAAATTTCTCAACTATTTCTGGGGGAAAAATAAACAGAGAGAAATCAACCAAGAGCTACAGAATGGAAAATATCACGAAAAAATGGGAATATCTGAAGAAAGATATGCTTTGCAGATATATAACAATTCAAAATATCTAGAATACAAATATTCTACCGAACAGCTGGTAGAAATGATCAGCAGACATTTTGATGAAACGTTGGAAGACCACGTGATTTTGAGAAATTATCAAGATATTGATAGTTTGTGCCAATTCCTTCAATTAAAAGAAGCAAAAAGAAAAGAAATGAGAAATAGAAGACAACATGACCAATATAATGGACCGGAAAGAAGGTATTCATCAAATTATGACCAGAGAAACCGACATCCCAGATCAACAAACGAATATAGGCCGAGAAATTACAATAATTACAATAGACAACAAAATTACGATAACCGGAATGATACACAAAATAGAACAAATGAAAATCACAACAGGAATAGAGATGCACAAAATCCTCCGAATAGGAATACGAACGAACAAAGGGACGATAGAAATAATCAGAGATTCCAACGACAAAACAGAAGAGAGATGAATCATGTGGCAATAGAAAAGGAGGAAGAAGAAGTATTCAATGAATCCAGACAGGATTTTCAATAAGGCATCCACTAAACAAAAGTAAAAAACTCTCCGGTATATTTTGTCACCCGAGAGAGTTTATACAGTTGGCGGGAAACGAAAAACAAAATTCTAATTCCAGTCTAATTTTTTTAGATGCATTTATAAAACATAAAGCGATTAAAATTCTGATTGATTCTGGATCGGAAATTTCGTTAATCAATAAAAAACTAGTAAAAGAATTAAATATGGACAGATTTGTGTATAAGATTCCGAGGGTTGCTTTAGTGGGTGCAAATAATAAAAAATTGACGACAGTAAACGAAGGTTTAGGAGTACGGATCAGAGTGGGAGACAAATTCTATATTATGCAATGTGTGGTAATCGAAGATCTAAATCATGATATGATAGCGGGAATCGATGAATTGAGTGAAAAACATATCACCATCAATTTTTCGGAAAATCAACTGGAAATCAGAGCAGAACCAGACAACATAGAAGAAGAAAAGGAAACAGATAGGAGAAAATTTTCTGAAAGGATAAATGGACAAGAAAAACATAAAGAAATCAATATGACGGTAGAGGATAAATCGAAAGCTCAAGAAAAAAATCAATCCGAAGAGGAAAAGAGAATAAAAAAAAAGAAGAAGAGTTCGAAAAGAAAGCAGGAAAAGAAGGAAGTTATAAGCAGAAAAATGGAAGGAGCCGAAACATGGTGCTCGGAATACCAGATAGAAATTAAAGATAAAGAAAAAATAGAAGAAGAAATAACGGAAGAGGACAGAGAAGAAATGGCGATTATGGACGAGAATCCAGAATTTTGTGAAGAAGTAATACGGACAGTGAACACATGTGAACAAACTGAGGATGAAAGAAAAATAATATGTGGAGAAAACATGGAGAAGGAAATAGAGAAGATTTTAGAAAATTATGGAGATCTTATTAATGAAGAAAGCCGAGTGGCTAAAAATTATGAACATTCTTTTAAAGTTAAAAACTTAGAAAATTTTAAATCGAAAACATATCCAATCCCGTATAAATACAGGCAAAGCGTCGGACAGGAAATTGAAAATATGATCAAAGACAAGGTGATCGAAAGATGTGACTCTCCATATATCAACCCGATAGTATGCGTAAAAAAATCAAATGGTGATTTGCGATTATGTTTAGATGCAAGAAACATTAATTCGCACACAATCGCGCAATACGAAGCGCCTTTGAACATAGAAGCTATTTTTGGACGAATCACAGGATCACACATTTTCTCCAAAATCGATTTGAAACACAGTTTTTGGTTAATACCTTTGGCAGAAAAGTGTCGAAATTATACCGCTTTTTCTATCGACGGAGTGGTGTACCGATTTAGGGTAGTACCATTTGGACTACAAAGTGCATGCGCTGCTTTGGTTCGCGCATTACACACAATTTTAAATAGGCATGGAGAATTTGTTGTACATTACATAAATGATTTATTAATTTTCTCACCGGATATAACAAGCCATCTACGACATATTCATACTGTTCTCGAAGAACTTGATCAAGCCGGATTAAAATTAAATATTCAAAAGTGTCAGTTTTTCCAAAAAGAGGTATTGTATTTAGGATTCAAATTAGACACAAAAGGGATTAGTCTTGCAGAAGATAGAGTCGAAGTCATAAACAACTACCCTAGGCCAACCAATTTAAAAACCTTACGGGGATTTTTAGGAATGGTAAACTATTTCAAAAAGCTGATACCAGACCTCAGTACAAAAGAAATACCGCTAATAGCATTACTTAAGAAAAATGTCAGATGGAAATGGGGAACGGAACAAGAAATCGCTTTCAAAAATTTAAAAGGAGCGTTTTCCACAGCTGTAAGAGTGCACCACCCAAGATATGAGCAACCTTTCATTCTCAGGACCGATGCTTCCATAAAAAAATTTGCAGGGGTGTTATCACAGATACAAGACGATATAGAGGTGCCAATATGTTTTGTTTCCCGTGTAACCAAAACGTATGAGAGAAAATACAGCGTTACTGAATTAGAGTTTGCCAGTGTGTTATTTTGTGTAAACAAATTACGTTTTTACCTACTTGGGGCAAGATTCACCATTGAAACGGACCACGCAGCGTTGATACACATAATGAAAAATAGGTTGGTAAATAATAGAATTCATAGGGGCATTCTTTTACTCCAAGAATATGATTTTGAATTTAAATATATCAAAGGAACGGACAATATTTTGGCTGATGCGTTGACGAGAGATGAACAATTCCGCAAAGAGGATCACAAAACTCTCCACGTAGGCATGAACATAATGAGAGAAGAAGCAGGCTTATTTTCGTTGGCCAAAATCAGGGAAAATCAGGAAGAATTGAATGAAAGAGAAAAGCAAAGGGCTGAACAAGAAAATAACCTATATTTTAAGAGGGTCGATGGTAAAGAACTCTATGTAATCACGGAGCAAATGGCAAAAGAAGTTTTTTTAAAGTTACACTGTGACAACGGACATATTGGAAGTAGAAAGGTGTGGCTTATGTTCAGGGAGAACTACATTTGTCGACAGGACTATACAATAGCCAAAGAGGTGACTCGAAATTGTGTGAAATGCCAAAAGTGTAAAAGTAGGAACTTTAAAAATGAAAACGTCACAAAAAACGTCGTAGCTCGGAAGAAACTGGATATTGTTGCTATTGATATGTTGAGCGATTTGATACCAACAACTCAAAGGAATAAACACATATTAGTTATGGTGGACCTTTTCTCAAAATATGTTAAATTGTACGCATGCAGAACCACAAAAGGAATTGAAATACTTAGGAAAATAGACAATTTTATAGAAACGGTGGGAAGACCAGACAATATTTTATTGGACAATGCGACATATTTTAGGAACGAACGTTTTAAAAGGGAATTAAGAGAGAGGGGCATCGATACAAAATTTATAAGCATCCGTCATCCACAGAGCAACCCATCGGAGCGTTTTATACAAGAAGTCACAAAATTTCTACGAATTGCCGCGGAAGAACATCATCGACATTGGGACAGAAAAGTGTTTGAGATCGAGACCTATTTGAATTGTGCTCCAAATACGGTTACCAAAGAGACGCCTTTATATATAATGAAAGGAACAATGCCTACAAGACCGTGGGAAGACACTGCCCCCAGACAATACGAAGAAGTGATCGAGTTGGTTCAAAGAAGATTGAGACGAAGTGGAGAGAAATATCTCCAAAGACAAGAGAGAACCCGAAGAAGAAGGCCGATCAAATTCCAGAAAGGAGATAAAGTCTTAGTGAAGGCACTGAGGGTGTCGAATTTACAAAATGATATTTGTGCTAAATTGATGCCGATATTTGAAGGTCCATATAGGGTCAATACGGAAAATGGGGTAAATAGTTATGAATTAGCGCACATAGAGACAGGAAATATACGGGGTATTTTTAACATTCACGACATCTATCAATATCATGAATAGATTTTAATAACATAGTGAAATAATTTGATCCTAGAAAACTTTTGTCATTTTTAAAATTTAACAAAGAGTTTTCGGCAGATCAAATGGCGGGGATTTGTTATGATATGTAAAATCGAGAAAAATATTGGTTTGTTTAAAAATATTTCAAAGTTAAAAAACATTAAAATAATTCAGATAAGTAGGATAATATCCAACAAACATTTCGGAGAAGGAAAGTTATTAAATCCTTGAATTACCTGTACCAAACAAAATGTAGGCTTTACATCAATCATTTCTTTGTTAAATTTGAGTGACCCGCATAAGTTTAAGTGAAACAAAAGACAAATTGAAACGGGTTTTTACAAATGCATTAGTGCAGTGATTAAAGACAATAGAAGATATTTTAGAAAGAGGTTTTTGTTAGTTTTAAGATTTATAGAAAAATATTATTTGTAAATAAGTTTTAGGAAATTTATAATTATAGGTAAAAATTTGTTTGTTATCGAAATGAAGAAATGGGGGAATTGTGACGAGTTGTGATTGGCGGAGATTGAAAAAGGTGGGATAAGTGTGTGGAAGAAAGTTTAGCGAGATTGAGGAGAGAGAAAAGATAGCAGTCAGTTGGTTTCCAAGTCTTTGAGAAGAACATTTTTTGTTCTCTGGCGATTCCGAAGAAGTAGCAAGCAGTAGTGTTGAATGTTAGTGAGTTTTTGTGGAGTTAGTGTATCTGACAGAAGCTATAGCAGCCAAATATTGTAAGTCATATTTTTCTACTTATATTCCAAGAGTCACTGTTCAGGCCAACGAGAGATTCAGTTTATCGTAAAGAGAAGATATTCCAAGAGTCATTTTATCACTCGGGCCAACGAGAGATTCAGTTTATCGAGAGGAGAAAGGCTATCATAATTTGAATGATTTGTGCTTTTGAAGGAGATCATTAAGGACGATATACTTGCAACAATCTGTTGTAAGATTGCTGATTACATAGGGAGCAGTTGAGAGGAGATAATACAGTCAACAAGGAACAAGGATTTGGACCACTCATCATCAGAGAGAGATATTTTTGTTTTCTGCAGTTTTTTCTTTTATTGATAACACAATTTTTACACGTAATTTAGAAAGGATATAAATATTTGGATTAGGAGAGTTAGAATAGTTTGGGATTTTGAGATTTCAATTAATATTGTTTGTACCATTAATTTTTGATTGTTTCACGTACGGAGAACAAAATTTTGAGAATCCTTATATGAGATTTGTTTATTGAAAACTTTTGAGTGTGAATTATTTCATTATTTTTATTTCAATATATAGTGTTAGATCATATGTGTTTTTTATTATTCCGGTATTCTCTGGACCTTACCTTTCACATGTAATAGCATAGATATTGAAGCACGAATTTAACCCTGAGATAAAAGAATTAAAAATTGTGATAGAGTCATAATCATATCATTTAAATAATTTTAATTAATCAAAAAAATTAATTAGCTAATTATAGCTTGGCGCACCAAGACTTTAAATATCACAATAATATATATATATATATATATATACAAAACTCAAATATTTGGGTGTGCAGCGGAAGATAGGACAAAGAAGTACTCTTTTTAGTTAACCAAGCTTTCGCAAATCTTTATTTGCATCATCAGGGTGCTACAATAAACAAAATTAGTACAAAATACAGAAAAGAATTATTTTGCATCTTACACTAATTGAGGTTAGTTGTCGTGATGTTTATTAAATGAAATGAGCAACTCATTTGACCCCTACAAAGAGTACAAGAGTACTTCTTTGTCCTATCTTCCGCTGCACACCCAAATATTTGAGTTTTGTATTCTATTTGATCAGCGTTGATGACAAGCGTTTATCGCTTTTTCAGTATATATATATATATATATATATATATATATATATATATATATATATATATATATATATAATGTATCGATACCAGGGACACTCTAGGATAAGATGAAAGGCAGATGTGGTTTAGCCAAGATCGTGATGAGTAAGATGATCAAAATGTGAAAAGACGCCAACATTTCAAACACTCTAAAATGATATTGGTTAATTCCTTAATATTTTCAGTGCTGACATATAGATGCGAATCTTGGACAATATGGCAATCAAAAACGGCATAAATTAAACTATTCTAAACATGTCGTGAGGTCAGATATAGACAAAACGGAGGAATTCATCATTAAAGGGAATGTAGCCCAGGAGGAATATCTCCAGCGACATGAATTGAACCAATCACAGCTTGAAAAGACCTATAAACGATGAAACATAGACAGAAATCTATGGAGACTGACCATACGATATCACGACGACCCCTATACTCCCTCCAGTTTGTCAAGACTCTAGAGAGAGAGAGGAAAGACTTCTCACTGATTGTGATTTAATTAAACTGGGTAATCCGAGCTTGCTACAAATTACCAGACGATGTTATTTACCGTTTATTTCTGACAATGCACTAGCAGTTTATAACTAAAATCGCTTATGGTTGCATATGTTACGATGCTGCATGTAAAATCACTTTAAAAAAACTAAACAGTATTTAATATACAGCTTTGAGATTAGCACTGTGAGCGTTTTAAACTAATTCGGTTAGTAGTATGTAAGCACTTCTATCTAGAGAACCTCCCTTTCATATAAGACGACAACAAATATCCTTGAACTATTTTGCAAAGATATCATCCCAGAAACAGTGTCCTGTATGCTTTCACATCTGTAACCCTGGTCTTCCTCCTAACAATAAGACTAAAAACTCTACACCCCTCATAAAAAGAATAAAGCTTACAACTTTCGATAGGAATCAACTCAATGTATCGCTAAATATAAATACAAACTATCCCCCATGGAGAAGCCACCCATTAACTATTGACTCTCAATACTTACAAAGTATCCCAAATCAACTACAAATTCCACAATAATTAAACATCTATTCATGGAAATTCTAGATCACTATCCTTCTTCTTCTTCTTCTTACGATGCCTATCCGTTCCGGATGTTGGCGATCATCATGGCTATCCTAACTTTGCTTACTGCTATTCTGAATAGTCCGGTTGTCGAAGTATTAAACCACTTTCTCAGGTTTTGAAGCCAAGATATTCTTCTTCTCCCTGGTCCTCTCTTTCCAAATACCTTGCCCTGAAGAATGAGTTGCAACAAGCCGTATCTCTGTTCATTCCTCATAACATGGCCAAGATATTCTAGTTTGCGCTCTTTGATGGTGTTAATAATCTCGCATTCCTTGCCTATTCTACGTAGAACCTCAACATTAGTCACACGATCCACCCATGAAATTCTTAAAATACGTCTGTAACACCACATCTAGAATGCCTCGAGCTTTCTTAAAGAAGCTTCGGAAAGTGTCCAGGCCTCTACTCCGTATAATAACGTAGAAAATACGTAGCATCTAATGAGAGAGATTTTGGTAGCAAGTGGTAAATCGTGACTTCTGAAAAGAGACTTCATCATTATGAACGCGCTTTTCCTATGCATTGTTTTATTTTACTGGAGTGATCCCATTGGCTGTTAATGTTGATACCAAGGTATGTGTAGCTGTCCACTCTGTCAATTGGATGTTGGTTAACCAAAAGCTGTGTACTTATTTAATATTTCGCACTTACTGATTACCATGTACTTTGTTTTCTTCGTATTAAGATCAAGTCCGTGTTCTCTACTTCACTATCCTAATTATTTGCAAATCTTTACCGATTGGAAGTTTTAATCATCTTCAAAAAGAGTAGAACGATAAAGTGCATTATCGTAACAGACTCGTTAAATGCATTTCTGGAATTGAAACAAATATAAATACCATCAACCCTCTTACATAGACTATGAAAAACGAACTAGAAAGATCATTAGGAAAGTAAGCGGCCTTTATTTGGGTACTTTCACATACAGGTATTTATGGAAATGAAAAAGCAAATCAACTGGCAAAAAAGTCGAATGAGCTCAAACCATTCTGCGAAATTGAAAACATATCCGTACACCGATCTAAAAACATCTGGCTAAAACCCACTGTACTAATACATGACAAAATCATTGGGATTAATTAGGTACAAAATTAAATGTAATTTGCCCAAAAGTAAATGCTGTTCAGAAGACTCCTTTAAACAGAAGAAACAAAGTTATTATTAATCTTTTAAGAATTTGCCATACTTAACACACATACTTAATAACAAAAGTACCACTACCAGTCTGCTCCTGCTGCTCTAATCCACTGACCGTTAAACATATCCTGTTTGATTGTCTTTGATTCATAGTAAAAAGAACAGTTCTCACCAAAAAAATTTCAACAGTGTCAATCTATTTAAAAGATATCGAGTTACATCAACTTGTAATATTTCTTGTATTTGTTATATCCACTAATAACCTGCTCGGTTGATGTGGTTTTGTGTTAAACAAAAAACTAGCAGTTCATCCACGTAAATTGGTTTTCTAATTAGATTCTAATTAGATTGAAATCGATTAAACCTAAATATAGGCTTCGAGTCTGTTCCCTATGATTAAGACAATCTAAAAATAAGTGGTTCAAATCTTCGATAGAATTATTATTACAAGGACAGACAGGAGTTTGATAGATTCCAATCCTACGCAGATGATCTGGAAAGAGGTCATGGTTAAGTTTTTGCCGGGTTATCAACGAGGAATGTATTTAGTTAAGAGAGTTATAGTTAAAATTAATAGTGAATTTATTACAGTAAAATTCTTGAAGTACTTTGAACCCCTTTATATTTTGACATCCGTATTTTCCTGCCAATACACCTGATAATAGAAAAAAGATCTTTAAAGTCGTAAGCATTTGTAATTTCGGATAGCTCACATGTATTTTTTGCCTACTGTCCACTAATTCGTTTACAATTACTCAATTGTTGTACTCATTCAATGTGTTTCCTTGAACCCAGAGTTAAGTAAGTTTTTTTATGAATTTTAGTTTATGTAATAATTTTTTGATATCAAGTATAATGGAGTTTTGAAAACTATCTAATGGATGGCTACGAATAGCTTGTAATACTGCCTAAGAATCTGATACTATTACGATTTTTTCACAATAATTAGTGACATACCAAGTTAGTGCTTTCTATATAGCAGCAGCCTCGGCTGTAAAAATAAAAGAACATTCAGAAATTCGATATTTCTTAACATAATTGCTGTTTGAAACAAAAAAAAGGGAAACCAGTAGTTCCTCTAATTTGCTTAGTATGGATTTAAATATCAGATTATTTAAAACCGGCAAGTCTGAATAGGAGGGCATTATTTATATTGGTTGGTTTGTCTATCAGAACTTCAAAGTCTTGTACGTAAAAAGGAAATTTTGATAACTGTAATATATAAGATTGAAATAAATTTGCATCGATAAAAGATTCTGCAAGAGGAGAAGAATTTTTTATTCTTCAGTACGAATTTGTTAAATTTTTTGTCAAAAGTAAACCTATGTTGTGAACCAGTTGTATTAAACGATCTGTATGTTATTAGACGTTTGTTGGCTAACATTTGCCTACGTATGTGTAAAGGTTCTGCTAGAACTGCTTGGTTTAGTAAAGACATCATAGCTCCTAGATAAATTTTTATTGATTTAAATTGTATTCTGTCAAGAGTTAATAGATTTGTTTTGCATGTTGAACCGTAAAGAATATAACCATAATCCAGAATGGATAGTATGTAAGATCTATAAAACATTAAAGATATATGTTGATTTGCACTCCATCTTTTTTTAGAAACAAAACGCAGAAGGTTAATTCCACGCTTGCACTTTTGTTTTACATACTTTATATGGCTGGACCACAAGAGTTTTTTATCTAGGATCATGCCTAGCTACGTATACTCTTCTGCTAAGGGGAAAATATAATCACCCATCTGGAACTTGCCTGTGACTTTTTGTCTACGTCTAGTGAACCATACAATAGAAGATTTTTCTTGTAATATACTAAAACCCATTTGTTTTACCCACTTATCTGTTACTAAAGCTAAGTTGTAGATATAACATACAATTTTCATATAATTTAGGGCTGGTATATAAACATAATATCGTCTGCATATTGAATTATTTTGCATTTGTCATTTATAAAATCATGAAGATCTGCAGTATAAACATTAAGTAATAAGGGAATTAAAATTGAGCCTTGTGGGAGACCGTTATAGGATATTCTTGGACCGTGTAATACATTTCTGTGGTCCCGTGAGTATACTTTTGTATTCACATACAAATTTATTATACATATTTACAGATAATCTTTTATCAATACCACACGCCACCATTTTTGAATATAATATATCCAAATCAACCACGTCATATGCACCCTTTAAATCTAGAAACAAACATAGCATAAATACTTTTTTTAAAAAAGAGAGTTAAATATATATATATATATATATATATATATATATATATATATTGTTATGTTTGTTTATTTTGAGTTCAAACTTTGAGTTTATTGAGCCAATAAGAAAATTATAACTTATCTGTTATCAAAAGTAAAATAATCCTTATATTACCTGTGTTCGATGGATTCAAAAGATTTTCTAGTTGTCTTTTATCGGGAGAAAAGAAGAAAGGATAATAATACAAATATATTATATTAAAAAGATTTACGTTTCTTTATTTTATATGAACGAATAAAACAATTATTAAATTCTGTCGTTATTTTATCAATCAGCATACAAGAAAATAAATCAAATTATTATGATAATAAGATTATAAAGCTACATACATTTATATTACGTGAAAAACCAATTTTACTTAAAATTTTCTTTACTTGAAAAAAGAAACCACAAAACTTTAAACCTTTGATTAGCCTAACAAAACCTCAGTTCTTAAATTTTAATGATAATGACCATGATGTCGAAACGATTCTTCACAGATATAAAATTCAATTGTACAAACACTTACAGTTTATTTTCTTCTTGCGTTGTATGTTGGAACATACCCAGAAAAGTCCAGTCTCCTCAAAGATGTGATCTCCCCTTTTTGGCACCTCGGCTCCTTCTTTACGTCTCTGCAAAACCTCCTGCAGACTACACAAAAAACACCTGATTCACTTCTCCAAACTCCGCTACTTATTTATGACACCAGGACCTCCTTTTGTCAACTTGATGCCGTAAGAATACTTTCACATATACTTTATAAAATGCCCACGGTAGATACAAGGAACCTTTTTTAATCTACTTGTTATCTCCTTCAAACTATTCACTTCTTTTCGTTACGCCGGTATCCAAACTCACGAACCACACCTTATCTTGGGACACACGACTGTTTCCTTTCGATGACCAAAATATGACTAACTTCTCCTCTCTCATGATCGACTCACCAAATTCCCATTTAAAAACGACCGTCCAATCAAAAAGCTTAAATTGTGTTTACTATGATATTGGAAAAGCCTAATTTCGGTTTCAGAGAAAACTAAATAGCTTACTTTAAAATTGGTTTTTTTCAATACATCATTTATACATATTTCAAAAGATTAGAATATGGTCATTTAATACTCGACTCTACAAACAATGAAGAGATTAACCTTCAGGTAAAATGTCTTCGAATTCTAAACTAAGGATTTTTGATAATTTTGTTTGAAACGGAAAAGGTCGTTTGCCAAACAAATTTCTACTCTTATCTACACTAAATCTTATCTTAAATTACTATATACAATTTGTTTATATTGATATCTTGAAATTTTATTTCGATGGATTTTTTTATTTATTTGTCTTAGGTTGGGAAAGAAGAAACATAACAATATATATAGGTATATATATATATATATATATATATATATATATATTAAACCTGGAGCTGACTACAAGAATTAATATTAAACTCAATAGTCTTCCGGGTTGAACCGCGTCGATTATCATTGCTCCGAGCTTTCGACATCCTCTTCGATGTCTTAGTCAGGGCTTCCGAAGTCTCAGTCTCCTGAGCCCCCAGACACTTCTACACTAATCACTAACCAATACGTTACTTCTACAGTAATGTAATTCATTTCTTTTCTGCGTAATTATTTTACACCTTGATAATAAAATTACAATTTTGTTTTATTTTAATTTTACGATTTTACTGACACTTACTTGTTATACGTTTTAGGTCTATTATGTTTGAAGCTAGATTTTATTTTATTTACATTAAATAAAAAAATTATTGCTTTCTCGTTCCCTATTTTATTAAATATACATATAGACGCGTCACTGAATCTTCCACGTACGTTATTCCACCCGCATCCGATCCATACTTCCGATAAAGTTATCTTCCAAGTTTTACGAAGTCGCCCGGATAAAATCTTAACGTGTTGCTTTATATTTAATGCGATATTTTGTGACTGTCACACTATTAATCTTGCATTGAATTTGAATACAATTGGGAGCATTTCTTTTTTCTTTTCGTGTTCTCTTCCTTTCCCAGAAAGCTTACACGAGTGTTGTGTGTCCCCCTGGGTATGCCTTCTTGTGGCTTGACATATTGTGAGATGGGTTGACTGAAAGGAAGATCCCTATGTTGGTGACGGTCAGGTTGCTGGATTTTGTTGTAATATGCAAAAGGTTTTCTGAAATAAATTATAATAGCAATATACTTTAACCTGTGAGGGTTAGATGCGACATATAAATGAGCTAATAAAAAGAGAGAGTATTAAATAACACACATTTCTTGTTGATATAATGGTAAATGTTTAAATGCCAGTTATTAATTTAAATACTTCCACCATAACTATTTCTTCAGGTAATGATAATTTAATTGTTAGCTTTGTATGCCATTTTAATTACTTTAAATGGTATATTACAATGGTATATTACATATATATTTAGTACAATTACATTTAAAGCTAAGATTATTACTATTACAATAATTAATATTAAACTCAACAGAATTCCAGGTTGAACCACGCCGATTATCACTGCCGCGAGGTTTCGACATCCTCTCTGTTTTCCTCAGTTTTCATGTTTTCTTCAGGGCTTCAGCGAGACTGAAACCTCGAAATATCACACCAGAAAAGTGGAGGAAATATATTAGGCATGCAGAAAGCCTTATTAATGAATATTGGGAGACAGCAAAAGGAATTGAATTGAATTGATATAAAAACCCGAATACAAATGGCTTTTGTGAAATTAAGACCGCTCCTATGTAATTAAAACCTAAATCGAAATACGCTACAGAATGGTCAAGTGCTACATATGGTCCATCTTGCTTTATGGCATGGAAACGTGGACTTTGAAAAAAACATCTATCAACAAACTTGAAGCATTTGAAATGTGGTCATTGAGAAGAATGATGCGCATACCTTGGGTGGATAGAGTTCGAAACGATGACGTCCTTAAGAGAGCCGGCGTGGAAAGAGAACTCTTTGAATTAATTAAAAAACGCAAGATTGGTTACCTTGGGCACATATTGAGAGGAGCAAAATATGAAATACCACAGTTAATCCTACAAGGGAAGATCGAAGGTAGGAGGGAAGCCGGCCGCAAACAATTATCCTGGTTAAGGAATATTAAAGGATGGACAGGAATACACAATACAGGCGAGCTGTGTCACGCCGCCAAGAACAGAATTCTAGTAATGAGATAGTCGCCTACGCACTTTGGTGTATGGCATGTTAAGATGAAGAAGACATATCTCTTTTAACTATCGATTTACATGAATCGTATTGTGACTCTTCAGATGATGATGTTGTGGAAATGCAAGATATAAACTGACACTCAGGCCGTTTTTTGTTTGAAATTTTTGTCGTTATTGGTATCTATTTTACTTGTGTTTATTCCTTCACATTTTCTAATTTTCTCTTCTAATATTTAATGTTATTTAGTTCGTTATATTCCTAGTATCTCATAGTTATTTTGTTGGGAGTATTTCTAGCTATTTAGTTATTATTTTCCTTATGTTATAATCTTAGATCCTTAGGTTATTTTTCACGTATTTAATTCATAATTCTCCAGTTATTAATTCCTAGTTGTAGTCTATTGTCTGTTTATGGTTTTTTGATATTAGGTTGTTAGTTCTTCCCATTAATGTACCCAAAGAAATTAGCTTGGAAAAAGTGGTAAACGATACAATTTTTTTTTTCAAAAATATTTTGAAATACAAGGGCATTATCAAATGGGGACATTAGGTATTTGCATGGTATTTTTCAAAACATTATTTTTCAATAAACATTGTTTTTTTTCACACTTTTTGCATGTACATCTTGCCTTCATTTGACACACAGAACACTTGTTTTGTGTGTCAAATAAAGCTGACTGGAAAAAGTAACTGCTTTTCCAGTTTTCCGTAAAATGAAAGCCTTCAATGACTACAATGCTTGAACCAGCTTTTCTTTTCCTTTTTGTTATTAAAGTTACACCATCTCTCAAATGACTACGTACTATATGACGACGGAATCCTAACTGATCTACCACATTTGCAGCAGAAATTTGAGGAAGTTTCCAGGCATTAGTCATGATCATGTCAAGAAAGTACGTAAATAAAACCCACCATCACTTTTTACCTTTTATGCTCATTAGATATAATATTATTACTTCAACCATTCCACAATTATTGGAAGCAAACAATTTTGGCTGTACTGCACTTTGTTTTAATTTTGATGCCCTGGTTCACCGTTTTACGTGACCTAATGGTTCAATGATATCATAATTGGATAACAAAGAACAAACACTATTGTCATACCATTTCACACAAAGAAATTTCTTAGTTTTGTCCAATCTATAATCATATGTGCCCGTTTCCATTTTCTTCATTAGCTTAGTCTTTATTACTGGATGCTTTTGCACACCATTTTCTATTACAGTTCCTATCGCCTTTATGTTTTTGGAATTATCGAATCACAATCGGAGATTATCGAATATTGAGTTGAATCGATTACCAAATAGAATCAACTATCGAATCGTATCAATTATCGAATCGAATCGATTATGGAATCAAATCGAATGGATTATCGAATAAATTTTACCGGTAAATAATTTTCTCCCGATTGATATTCGACGAAACTATTTCACGAGACAGTTAATGCACCATATTAACGAAACATAATCTTTATTTATTTTTTAACAATATTACATGTACAATTATTATAAGCTATAGTAGTTTGCCCATTCTTTTCTATTCATTTGTTGTTCTAAAATTTTCGATCAACTTCTGGTGGTGACTGGCATCCAGCTATGGATATGGTTTTAAAGTGCTTGCATTTGAGTGATCCGTTAATTTAATTAACTCCTGTTCAGAAACACGTTGCTTGAACAAGGCTGACACAGCTGAAGATCGATGAGAATGGTTTCTTATTTTATGTTTTTTTGTATCTATTCCAGTGTTTTCATCTGACATTTTTGTCCACTTAGATGGGCAGTTTTCGAACCAAAATCGATCCTTCCGGTTGGGGTGAACGGTAAGAAAAAGTACGTGTGATAAAATATTTGGTCTCCATTTATTCCAATAATTTCCAAAATAATCTAACTAAGCATAAATTTTCTTTTGATGAATTTCTTACCAGCCATTTGCTGCCTGCCAAACTTTTCGGACCAAATACCTTCTGAAAAAAATAAATCTTGCAGTTTACAGCCTCAGTGCTTCTCCAAGCAAGTTCAAATGAGCAAAGGTAAAAAAACTTTATTTGTGCTTCATCGGGAGTTTCGTCGTCGTAGCTTTGGATGATTTTTAATAGTTCTTCGACGGATAATGCTTTTTCAACTGAGTTTTCTTTTTTCTTGAACACTTTGAAGCTGCCTCCGCTTGGTATCTCTGTCCAATCATGCACATTTGAAAGATATATCTGTGAAAGGGTCAATTTTTATGCCGTACTACGTAAAATCATTTACTTGTAGCATTTTTGCTGTAGTATTACACATTGACTTTACAGATGACTCTTTATAGTCTTCGCCATTGCCTTTTTTTATGTTTAAGGCATAATCCTCGAGAATTTTTGCTATTTCCGTTATGATAGTACATTTTCCAAACGTAAAATTTCTCACTCGTAGGTACTCCGAAAATTGGGTACAAATAGAGCTGACTGGCAATCAAATGATTTGTCGTCTGGATTCATTATATCTGTCCAAAATTGATAACGCATCAATGACGTTTGTCAAACTGACAACAATAGAATTACCAGACACCTTCGTGACGGATGTGTCAATTTTGTCGCTGAGAAATCACGCGCTGGAGTTTTGTCAGAAGACATGGCGTTGCTAAGATGATTTAACAGTTAAAAATAGTCTAGTGAAATAGTATGTTTAATCCATCTTGCAATAAAAGTACTAGTTTAATGGCATAAGCTTTTCACCTGTGGCTAAGTACAGTCTTTTCACCTGTCAGATTCGTCAATAATTACATGAAATAGTTCTCAGAATATCCAGTACACTATATGACGTCATAATTAGGCACTAAAAAAGCCTCTGAGAAGAACCATAGTCCTGACATATGGGTCCGAAAACTGGACAATAAACAAGAGAAATAGAGGTAGAATAAGAGCAGTAGAAATGGAGTTCCTGAGGAGAAGCTGTAGACTTACAAAAAGAGACAGAATTGAAAACGCGGAGATTAAGCGGAGAATGGGAGTGCAATCAGACATAATCGACTATATAGAGGAGAAGAGACTATCCTGGTACGGCCACGTCAGAAGAGCGGACAGAGGACGCTGGATAAATAAAATCACAGAATGGAGCCCGATTGGAAGAAGAAAGAGAGGAAGACCCCGAAGGTCATTCAGAGATGAAATCGACGAGGCTATGGAGAAAAGAACCCTGCGAGATGGAGACTGGAATGACAGGGAAAATTGGAGAAAACGGTTGAGGGAAGGAAGACAGTGAAAACTGTGGAAATCCTTAGTAGTAGTAGTAGTAGAAGAACCATAGTAATATGCTCATATATTTTAAGAAACAACCACCATTTTTTATATATAATTTCATCCATGTTAACAATTCAAAAATTCTGCTATCAATAATTGGCAACAAAATGCTAAATTTATTGGGTGTGACCTAAACTGTCCTTTAAAATGCAAAATGGCATGTACGTCACTGCTGAAGCACGTAGTCAATAATTAAACTTGCCGCAGACGACAGATTTACCTTTAAAAAAATTGACGCATGTCGGTAATAAACCCGCAAACAGTGAATGTGACAGTGATTTAAAAAAAGTTGTAGAACAGCAAAAAGTCTACTATATTTTCGTTGTCGTGCATTGACAGCGGAGGTGGAAAAAACCAGTTCGAACGCAGATCGAAGGATCAGGTAATGTATGCCACTAAGACTTTATTTTCAGGGCCGGTCTAAAGGAGCAGACTCTCTAAGTACAATTTTGTTGAACACATTCTACTACGATGTCCATCGTTTCTGTGTTTTTCATCAGAAATTGGGATATAGACGGAGGACAGAAAACGAATAACAGAAAAATAATTGAAGTCTATGCCCCAACGGCCGAAAACGTGACGAAGAGGTGGAATCGTTTTATGAACAAATCCAAGAGGCATTAGGAACTACCAAAGTTGTAATAGTTCATAATAATAATGGGTGATCTGAACGCCAAAATTGGAAAGGGTAGCACAAACAACGTAGTGGGAAATTTTGGATTAGGTAATAGAAATCAAAGAGGAGATAGGTTGATACAGTTCTGCCAAGATACTAACATGATTGTTACAAACACGTTCTTTGAATTAACCTAATAGACTTTTGTACACATGGAAATCGCCAAGAGATAATCAACATCAGATAATAAGAAATCAAATAGATTAGATAATAATCAAAGAAAGATATCGGAATAATATTACTGTAGTCAAAACACAACCTGGAGCAGATATCTAACGCACATTATAACTTAAAATGAAAAGAATAGAGAAGACAGAAATCGCGATCCAGAAATCAGAGAAAATATCAAAGAAAAAATAAATGAACGTCTAAACACCGTACAGATTGAAGGGGAATACAATAAAGAAAACATCAACAAAAACTGGGAAATAATAAAGGCTGACTTAATAGAACCTTCAAAAAAGTATCTACGCAAAACCAAAGAAAAGAAAAAAGATTGTGTGACGGACGAAAAACTAAAGCAAACTAAAATTTGATTTAATTAATGAAAGTTGCTGCTGAAGAACGTTGCCGTTGTTTTTAAAAATATGGTAAGTATCCAGCAGAAATTGGAAACTTTTATCCGTTAATGCGTCAATTATATTTTTTAAATTTACGAAATAGTCTGAACAGAAAAAAGTGGCTTCCAACCACGTTCCCCATTGTGTTAGAACGGGTATTGGTGAAAATGGAATATTTGGAAGCATTTCTTTATAAAGATGAATTCTTATAGATTTGAGCAATACTTTTTATGCCTGATATCAGGGAATTTACAAAAGGAATCTTTGTTTTAATTTTTTCCACAACTCTATTAACTTTTTATACTTCATTAGTATTAATATTTAATATCTTAGGTATAAAATGAAAAGCTAAAACAATACATTTTAAAATGAGACTGAGAGGTGTGGTTGGGGACCGTCTCTGCCTCTTTGCCAGTAACGTAAAAAGAACCAAGATAAGAAAGGTCTATTTAACTTCAAGGAGATGTTCAAGAGTGATAAAATGATAGAGATTGAAGTTGAATCGCAACGGGGAATTTAAATGGACAACTATTGAAGAAAATCGGGAGTAAAACAATCTTAATTAAATATCTGCAGAGTACAGTTTAGTATATATATATTATATACATATATATATATATATATATATATATATATATATATATATATATATATACATATGTGCGGAAATATTTCCGCGGTTAGTACAATTAAACCTAGAGCTAAGATTAATACTATTATAAAAATTAATATTAAACTCACCAGTCTTCCGGGTTGAACCGCGTTGATTTCCATTGTGCCGAGCTTTCGACATCCTCTCTGATGTCTTCTTCAGGGCCTCCGAAGTCTTAGTCTCCAGAGTCCCCAGACACTACTACACTGATTAATATTCACTTTACTACTGTAGTTCACTACTGCCTTTTTGTCCTCTCTGTGTCATGTCATGTTTCTGCCGCGTATGTCATTATTGGTCTGATGACTGTATTGTAAATTCTGCCTTTCGTTTCTTTCCCGATATTTTTATTTCTCCATATTGTTTCATTTGGGCAGCCTGCAGATCTGTTTGCTCTGTTCACTTGATTTTCCACTTCACTTTCGAGCTTTCTGTAGCTAGATAATGTCATGCCTAGATATTTAAACTACATCACTTGTTCTATTATTTGACCTTCCAGATCCAATTTACATCTTAGTTAATTTGTTGTTGTAAGCTGTTGGGAAGCGGTTTGAAGTAGTATATTATAATTTAAAATTCATATTTTTCCTTAACTATAATAACTGGCCCCCAACTTGACAGAAAACTCAAAGTATTAAGTTTGTATTTGGAAGTAAGACTATTTTGAAATAAGTACAATTTTATATTGCCAATAAAATAGGTTTGAAAATCAATAATAGTAAAACCAAGTCCATGAGAATAAATGCAAGGAACAACACGCTATTTACTATCGACCATATGCAGATTGAAAATGTGGAAAACTTTACGTATCTTGGAAGTGTCATAACAGAAAACGGAGGTACAGAAGACGATATTCGTATGAGGATAGGAAAAGCTCAACAAGCTTTCAGCACGCTCAACCCTGTTTGGAGATCTGGCGAGTATACTACAAGGACAAAGATCCGAATATTCCGATCAAATGTCATGTCTGTTCTACTCTACGGATGTGAAACCTGGAAAGTGACAAACACCCTCACAGACAAACTGCAGGTCTTTGTTAACAAATGTCTACGAAGAATTGTTCGTATATTCTGGCCTAACACCATCAGAAACGACGATCTGCTACACCTGACCGAACAAAAGAGGGTACAAAATGAAATTAAGTCCAGAAAGTGGGGTTGGATCGGTCACACACTCCGAAAAAATAGTTGCAGTATCGCAAAGACTGCCCTAGAGTGGAATCCCCAAGGGAAAAGAAAACGAGATCGCCCAGTACAAACTTGGAGAAGATCCATCATGGATGAGATAAGAGGCCAAGGAAAGTCTTGAAATGAGGTGAAGGCCTTAGCGCAAAATAGAACCCGATGGCGCGTTTTCACTGAAGCTCTATGCTCCACTTAGGAGTTCAAGAACCTTATATATATATATATATATATATATATATATATATATATATATATATATATATATATATACAATTTTATATTAATCTGAAATTAATTCTGATACAATTTTAACATCTAGAAATTTAGATCAAAAAATTTGATACAACATTTGCGCGAGTGAACAATTTTTCATATTTGCAACAAATCGCCCATCTAAAAATTAAAAAAATATATATTATTTGGCTTGGATACAAATCCTATAGTAAACCAATAATGGCAGAAATACGACATTATACAGATATAATAAAACGGATGCTAGAGAAACATTAGAAAAATTGATGGTAAGACACTATGGGACGAACTAGAACTACAGATATACGAGATGATAAGTGAAGAGCATTACGAAGAGCATAAGAAAGAGAAGACTAGAATGGAACGATCATTGATTTGTGGAAAAAGGAATTAAAAAAAACGAAATGTATGGGACAAGAAATAAAAGCAAAGAAAACTAAAACCAAGAACAAAATTTAGAACAAGAGAAGAAATTTTAGAAACAACAATTATAGAAACAGAAAGTCAGGAGAAATGGGAATAAAAAAAAATTTTAAACTTATGCAATTACAATCGCAAGCAGTGGAGCAAAATCAACGAGAAATAAAAAAATCGGTTGCCTGTAAAGTCGGTTTTTACGGGCGAAGATTTTACGTGACAACGTCTTTTTCTCGGTAGAATATTTATTGATATGAATATTATTAAATTGCACAATAGGAACAAGAAATTGAATGAAAATAAGAATTGCACAAATTTTAACTATAGAAATATATTTTGTTTACTAAAACATTGTACATGTAAACTTAAACTTAACTAATTTCTATTTGAGTGAGAGGTTATAATTTGTTATTTTAAATGTTTGACTAGCAATACGCGCGGTTTCTTCTCAATCGACTGAATTACGATTGATTTCAGAGTGATTTAAACTAATAATTTACTTAACACTATCAACATTTGTCAATAGTATGACATAACCTATAAACTCAGTTTCTCAACTTTTGTGTCAATCTAACAATTAATCAATCAATCATAGTTTACGATAATGAAATATTAGTGTACAATTATTTACCTTTATTGTTGTAGTTGTTGTAAATGACGAATCTAAGCACTCCACATTTTCACTACAGACACAGCTGACGATACTTTCAACGATTTTCAACTTTAGCGATTCAACGCGCCTAATTCTCTAGTGCCGCGCGCAGCGGACCGATCATGTTTGAGTGGGAGAGAGACGCAAGGCATTCGCCGGTCCGGCGGGCCTCTCTCTCGTTCGGCGACTCATCGTAACAGACGTGAGCGGGCGTTACACTTTTTCTTAAATGACTCCGAGCCACAACCTAATTTAAGACGTTGTCACGTCAACAAGCGATGAAAGAAACCACACAAACAATAAAGCAAAATCAACAAGAGACAAAAAACAAGCAATGGAAGAAAACAGACAAGCTATAGAAGAGAACAACAGGAAACGGAGGAACGCATACAAAAATATAAAAAGGAGATAAAATGATGTTTGAAAATGGTGAAGAAAGAAATGACAGAACAAATGAAAGAAAATTTAGAGGAATTAGAAATCAAACTCGAAACCGCGACACAAGGAGACAGAAAAGAAATAAAAGAAAAAGAAATAAAAAAAATCTTCAACGGAAGATTTTGTCTTCCAACAGGACGGGACAGGTTGTCATACCTCAAAAAAATATTTAAAATGGATAAAAGACCATGGCATACCACTTCTGGAATGGGTTTTTAACAGTCCCGACTTGTCTCCGATAGAGACTAGGTGGCGCGAAATAAAAAAAGCTTTGGGAAAACATCCTGCCAGGTCCGTCAACAAATTGAAGGAAAAATTGCAAGAAATATGGGATTCGTTTACATTAGAATTTTGTCAGAACTTGGTAAAAACTATACCTCGAAAAATTGTGGATGTCATTAAAAATAAAGGGGATGTAACTCAGTAGTAAACTTTCACATTATTTTTTGTTAACATTACATATTCTATGCGTTTTTTTATTTATTATTATTCTGTTTAATCAATAGTTTTCATTACGTTCTAAAATATTTTCTATAATTAGAAAATTCAAAAATTTTGTTCGGTGCATTAAAACTTCTAAAATTTACGCTGCGCTTTTATTTTGGTTCTATAAAATTTAATTTTCTTATCAATCTAATGTTGGGCCAACTGATATGGAAAAGGACTCGTATATGAAGGGTCAAGACAACTACTTTCTAGATTGAGATAAAAATGCAGCTTCAATGCAGTGTTCCGTGATAATTAAATCATATTAATTGAAACCTGAATATATTTACCGATAAATTTCTGCCGATAAAAATATCTATATCCATATTTAAAAAAGTATGCCACATATTCTTAGCTTGCATTTCATATTAAGATACTTATGAGTTGAGTAAACAATGAATGATATCAACGTTTCAAACACCCTAAAGATCAGAACTTACATAATTTTAAAAAACGGGCGGTTGATATCTACCAAGATTTATTGTTTATTATAAAGCCATAAATATGAAGAACATTCACTTTTATCATCGTAGCTTTTCAAGATAAATATGAGGTTGAAAATAATTCCAAGGTTGGACTGTGTAGCTGCAGCTACTCGCCCATCTTTACGTTTTTGTTTACATTTAAATACAATCGCCTCTTTTATTGTATACACATCCAGTGCTCTTGCTTTTTTGTTTTTAAATAAGAGATAACCAGCTACTGCTGTTCATAGGCGTAACAAACAAGACTATGACTTTCATGGCTAATTATTCCTCCCATTGTTGACTACTAAACAGGCAGATTTAAACAGTATTAATTTGTTAAACTAAACGTGAAAAAATTGATTAGAAGGTAAACTGTCTCATACAGAAACTTAAATTAACCAATATTTTTAAACTTAAATTCTGAATAATATAATATATAATGTTATGTTTCTTCTTTCTCAACCAAAGAAAAATAAATAAAAAAATCCATCGAAATAAAATTTTAAGATATCAATATAAACAAATTGTATATAGTAATTTAAGATAAGATTTAGTGTAGATAAGAATAGAAATTTGTTTGGCAAACGACCTTTTTCCGTTTCAAACAAAATTATCAAAAAACCTTTGTCTAGAATTAGAAGACATTTTACCTGTAAGTTAATATTTTCATTGTTTGTATAATCGAGTATTAAATGACCATATTCTAATCTTTTGAAATATGTATAAATTGTGTATTGACAAAACCAATTTTAAAGTAAGCTATTTAGTTTTTCTCTGAAACCGAAATTAGGATTTTCCAAAATCATGGTAAACACAATTTGAGCTTTTGATTGGACGGTCGTTTTTAAATGGGAATTTGTGAGCCGATCATGAGAACCGGAGAAGTCAGTTATAATTTGGTCATCGAAGGAAACAGTCGTTTGTCTCAAGATAGGGTGTGGTTCGTGAGTTGGATACCGGCATTGTGAAAAGAATTGAATAGTTTTGCAGAAGGAGATAGCAAGTAGATTGAAAGAGGTCCTTGTATCTACCGTTGGCATTTTGTGAAGATTTGTGAAAGTAGTTTTACGGCATCAAGTTGACAAAAGGAGGTCCTTGTGTCATTAATAAGTAGTTGAGTTTTTGGAGAAATGCATCAGGTGTTTTTGGTTAGTGCAGCAGGTTTGCAGAGACGTTAGGAAGGAACCTAGGTGCCAAAAAGGAGAGATTACATCGTTGAGGAGACTGGATTTTTCTGGGTATGTTCCAACAGACAACTCAATAAGAAAATAAGCTGTAAGTGTTTTGTACAATTGAATTTTATATCTGTGAAGGATCGGTTTGACATCATGGTCATTAGCATTCAAATTTAAGAACTGAGGTTTTGTTAGGCTAATCAAAAGTTTAAAGTTTTGTTGTTTCTTGTTTCAAGTAAAGAAAAATTTAAGTAAAATTGGTTTTCACTTAATATAAATGTATGTAGATTTAAAATATTATTATTATAAAAATTTGATTTATTTTCTTGTATGCTGATTGATAAGATAACGACAGAATTTGATAATTGTTTTATTCGTTCATATAAAATAAAGAAACGTAAATTTTTGTAATATATTTTTTTTTATTCTTATCCTTCTTCTCTATCCCGATAAAAGACAACTAGAAAATCTTTGAATCCATCGAACACAGGTAATATAAGGAGTTTATTTTACTTTTGATAACAAATAAGTTATATTATTTTTTTTGGCTCAATAAACTAAGATTAAAGTCAAAATAAACAATCATAACAATACATATATATGTTAAACTTAAAGCTAAGGTTAATACTATTACAAGAATTAATATTAAACTCAATAGGCTTCCGGGTTGGACCGCGCGATTATAACTTTACCGAGCTTTCGACAACCTGTCTGGTGTCTTCTTCAGGGCTTCCGAAGTCTTAGTCTGCCTAGCCTCCAGACACTACTACACTGATCACTAATAAATGCACTACGTAGTTCAGTGCAGCAATCTTGTTGGTTAAAATGCGGTCCATACCCAAGTCCATTTTCTGTTCGAATTTTTCTTAAAGAATGTATTTGCATTAGGCATGTTTTGGTAGTGTTGGCAAACTGAACCAGTCGTTCTTTCCTTTCATTTCTCTCAATGACGAAATACATTCCATGACTTGTTACTTGTTGTTAATTTTTTTCACTTTGGCATTAAATCAGCAATTAAATACATTTAGTGACTTTTATTGTTATTTAATGCTCCAGTTATGTTACTGTAAAATTCGTCTGTTTCTTCGTCAGTGTGAATTATCGTTGGAGCGTATATTTGTATAATTTGTATATTGTATCTCTTTGATAGTTGTAAGTAAGCTAGCTACTCTATCCGAGATACTTGTTATTCCTACTACTTTTCGTTTCCATTTTTTGTTGATTACGAATCCAATACCGTCTGCTCTATCTATTGATGTTCTTCGATAATAGAATGTGTTTCCTGACGCTAATTTCAATAGCTCTTCATCTTTCCGTCTTACTTGGCTGATTCCTATGACGTCCCATTTTATATGCTCAGTTTCTTTTTCCAGTTCGACAAGTCTGGATTGTTATCGAGCAGCAGTTATATGCCACTATATAAAGCGTTGCTGTTTTATTTGGGTAGCGGTTTAGACTTCATAGATTCTTAGCAGCCTCTGCTCTCCTAGCTTGATCCCGAAACCAACCCAGTTCAGGGCCATTTGGGCCTAGGGAGAATAAGGGCCATGATTTAAGTGTGTGTTTTATTTTAGGGGTTGTGAGACGTACCTTACTACGCTGCCTTAGTGCGGGTTGTTAAGGGTTCACTAGTGTATTTTAATTATAAGGTGTCGAAACCCGTCTTTCACCTTCCTCCTTCTGCTATACAGCGTACTTCTATAATACACCATATATTGCCTGAAGATTACGCGACTTACGTCTTCGTGTACGTAGAAGATATGATTCGTTAGTAGCGCTGGCTGACTTAAACGTATTATATTCTACTTCTTTCTACTACCCTAAGTGGGTCTTGGCCATGATTACTATTGTTCTCCACTCTTACTTGTCTTGTGAAGCAATCTTTCATTGTTGCACTCACGTCTTATGTAGATCAAACCTGACTGTATCTTTCAATCTTTTTCTTAGACTGGCCTTCGGCCAACGGACCTTTCTCAGAAAGTTGCATTTAATAGTATTTAATCATTTGATGCCTGGACGTCAATCAAGATATATACGTATGTTTTATTGACTATAATAAAGCATTCGATAAAGTACGACATGAACAATTAATGAATGTCCTGAAATCAAAGAAGATTGACTGCAACGACCTCAGGATTATATCAAAATACTATAAACAGTGAGCAGAAGTACGTGTTAACGAACAGCTGTCAGAAGAAATTGAAATTAGACGTGGAGTGAGACAGGGATGCGTATTTTCGCCAATTCTTTTTAATGCCAACTCCGAAGAGATCCTGAAAAAAACGCTTGATTGTGAAACAGCTGAAATAAAGGTAAATGGATTTCCCATTAACAATATTAGATATGCGGACGACACTGTGATCTTAGCCGAAAATATTGAAGATCTTTAGAGACTGGTGACCAGAATAGCGGAATATGGAAAAGAGTACGGTATAACAATGAACGTTAAGAAGACGAAATTTATGAGAATATCGAAAACTAAAAGAAATACCGAGAATCTCCTAACAAACGGAATCAACGTCGAATAAGTGGAAGTATCCATATCTGGGAACAATGATTAACTCCATAAATGATTACATTCAGGAGATCAAAATCAGAATGGAAAAGCATTGTACATTGTACAAAGCATTTAAAATTGGAACTAAGAGTTAGGTTGGCGAGGTGTTATGTTTTTTCGACTTTGTTTTATGGAATGTAATCTTGGACCTTGAATGAGACATCAATGAAAAAACTGGAATAATTCGAGCTGTAGGTGTATAGAAGAATTCTGAAAATATCGTGGACAGAACACATCACAAACAAAAAGGTTCTGAGAAGGATGAATAAAGAAATAGAAATTTTAAAGACAATTGAAACAAGAAAATTGGAATATATCGGACAGATTACACGTGGAGAGAAATACACCTTGCTCCAACTGATTATTCACAGACAGGTCCAAGGATAGAAAAGCATAGGGAGGCGTCGAATGTCATGGCTGCGCAATCTGAGAAAGTGGTACGGATGTACATTAAATAAACTTTTAAGAGCAGCCGTCTCAAAAGTCCGAATAGCTATGATGATTGCCGACCTCCGCCTCGGAGATGACACTTGAAGAAAAAGAAGATAAAAAGCGTTGTTGTTTTATTTGGGTAGCGGTTTAGACTCCTCAGATAGTTAGTACCCTCTGCTCTCCTGGTTTGATCTTGAATCTACCCAGTTCAGGGCCATTTGGGCCTACTGAGAATCACTGGTGTGTTTTGATTATAAGGTGTTGAAACCCACCTTTCATCCTCTTCCTTCTGCTGTATAACGTATTTCTATAGTACACTTTATATCGCCCGAAGATTACGCCACTTATGTCTTCGTGGACGTAGGAGATATAATTCCTTGGCAGCGCTAGCTGAATTAAACGTATTATATTCTTCTACTTTTTGACAGTGTTTACTATTTTTCTCCACTCTTGCCTGTCTTGTGAAGCAATATTTCATTGTTGCACTCACATCTTACGTAGATCAATCCTACTGCATCTTTTCATCTTTTTCTTAGATGCCCAACTGGCCTTCTGTCAACGGGCCTTTCCCGGAAGGTTGTATTCATCATTCGATCTCAGTACATGTCCTGTCCAATCCTGTCCATCTTATCCAAATTGCCTTAATGTATCGTACTATGTTTTCTTTTCCATAGAGTGCTTGGGGTTCCTGGGTACATCTTTGCCTCCACTCTTCTGTTGTCTCGTCTGTACAAGGTCCAAATATCGCCCGGAGGATCTTCCGTTTCAAGATTAATAATTTTTGTTATTTCATGTTAGCTGTGTCCACGTCTCACTTTTATACGTTATTATGGGGTAAATTATAGTTTTATATACATTTATTTTAGCTGTCTAACAATTTTGTCATACCATGATTCTAGCTGCTACACTGTTCCCGGAGCAATAGTCGAGTGTATGGTTCTAGTGCAGAAGGGGGTATCAAGAATTTTCCAGACACAAATATGACTAAGATAGGAAAATCGTACATATCTTGCCTTCTATTTAACATTGCCCTAAAAAAAGCTATTAGAGAATTTGGAATAACAATAAGAGGAACAATTATTAATAGGAGTGATATCATAGCAAGAAAAAAGGTGGACCTGGTCCAATCGTTCACTTCATTGAAAGCAGCAGCAAAAAAAATATGGCTACACCTTAATACTAGTAAAACTAAGTATATATAGGTGACAAATTTTAATCAAATAGCAAAACCCGAAGATCTAACGGTTTTAACATATACTTTCAAAGGAGTAAGAGAGTTTATATCTCTAAGCTCACAAATCAATCAAAGTAACTGCAAAAATTAGCAGATGTATATTTGTATTTAGCAAATAGAGCATAATACCACCTAGGGTATTACTATAGGGAGTTGAAAATTGGGGACAGAAATTACTGGGGTGGAGATAGGGTAAGCAAAACAAACCGGAACGTTTGCAAACGGCTACTCAGGGTTTCTTTGGAGAGCTGGGTAGTGAAAAAGATTAATGACAAGGGGACTGGATGGGGCTACTACAAAAATGAATCAAAAGGGATAGTTACATGTGTCTCCTGGACAAACACAACACAAGAAAGTTCTTAAGCTATTTCAAGTAAGGACACCGCTTAGAAGAATCTTCCTGATGATCTTTCCTTTAAAACAAGCTCTTAATTTATGGTTGGGTATGTACCAAATGTCAAAAAAGAAAGCTAACTGTCATATGTCAATACTAAATTCTAAACTTTGAGAATGTCATGAAAGCAATTATTTATGAAAAATGTCTCTTTTTACTTTAAAAGTTCAACAAAGAAGTTACTTGAATTTCACTAAATGTTATTTTTTTTTCTTTAAAATTTCTGGGGTTGGAACTGGACTCAGATTCACTGCAACACAAACAAATGGATCTCCAAACTGCAAAGATAGTCCAAAATGACCTGGGACAAACAATATGATGGTGAAAGCTGGGCACTAGGACGCAAACCTCAAAACTCGGCTTTTACAACACTCAAGTCTTTGCCTGGAAAGATGTGGAAAACTTTAAAAGTTGTTTGAAAGGCCGTTCTTCAAATCCTTTAGGTGAGAGACGGCACGAAACAAAACAGTGATTACTCTTATTTAAATCGGCACATTACATTCGAGTATAATACACTTTTTTCACAGACAAAATTTGCCGGTTGTTTTTGAAGATTACATATAACCTCTTTCTGCGTCAAGATCTCAAAACCCAACTTACCTTCACTTCAACTGCTACATACTACCAGACTTTACTATTTCCGATGACAAAAAAAAACAATAAGGAAAAACCAAACAAATTAGATTAAAATTCGGGCCAACACCGAAACCAACTGCCTCTGACAGCGGCTCCACTGAGAGTTATCTTTAAAATTCATTCGCCTAACTCGGTAGAAACAAAACATTTATTTGACGCGCAAAATATCCTAAAGTGGCTCTCGATCAAAGAAGACCGAAGAAATACGCATCTGTGATGTATAAACAAACTATAAAATGTGTTTATTATCAACTCCAGCGATGCAAAAGGATTGAAAATACTTTTTCGGCGTTTTAACATATACAAGGTAATTTGAAATGCTACAATAGTAACAAAAAAGGAAAATAATAATATACAGAACTCTAATTAAGCCCGTCCTCACTTACGCTTGTAAACGTGGGCGATGACTAAAAGCAATGAAGAACGTTTAGACTGTTTGGAACGTAAAATCCTAAGACATATTTATAAAAGCTTGCTGGAAAACAAATTGGCGCTGACATAGGCGCTATAATTTTTAGTTTTACTGCCTTTATAATGAACCTAGTATTGGTAGATCTATCAAAATAAACAGGTTGCGGTGTCTAAGGCTACTTGGAGAAAATGAACGGGATGGACCCGTTAAAACATATTTATAACCAAAGACTGGATAAGGTTAGAAGAAAAGGCAGGCCCAGCGCACGATTGGGTTATGAGTTTAAGTTAAAAACCACAGCGAAGGAATGGAAGATGATCCTAGAACAAGCCAAGACTCACTATGGGTTTTAAAACCAATGGTGATGATATCATAGAACAAACAAGTATTGGATAGAGTGTCTACACTTATGTAGAGAACTATTATTTTTTTCATGACTTTTTTTATTACTAGATAAATATATATTAGGTTAATTTCCAAGGTATCGTAACTATTAATTCCATCATTGTTTATATTTGCAATTTTTACCCAGATATCCCCACGACGCCAATGGCTAACCATAACTTTTTGTTTGTTCATACAAAGATATCTAACTACTGATACAACCCAGCATAATATATTAACAAGTTTTAACAGCTATTATAGTAAAACTACATTTATTTTAGTAGATACTTACATAAAGCCATAAAGTAAATCTATTCAAGTTGCACGTAGTTTATGATTTGAGGCCCCAAATGCAGTTAATTTCCATATTATTTTTTTAATACCGCAGTGAAATTTTAGATGCAATAATCCATGTTGACTTCATGTAATACTCTATATTATAATATTAAAAAACTCTAGTACATTGTGTACCGGAAGCTGAACATATTCTTCTTCTTCTTAACATGCCATACACCAAAGTGCGTAGGCGACTATCTCATTACTAGAATTCTGTTCTTGGCGGCGTGACACAGCTCGCCTGTATTGTGTATTCCTGTCCATTCATTAATATTTCTTAACCAGGATAATTGTTTGCGGCCGGCTCCTCTCCTACCTTCGATCTTCCCTTGTAGGATTAACTGTGGTATTTCATATTTTGCTCCTCTCAATATGTGCCCAAGGTAACCAATCTTGCGTTTTTTAATTAATTCAAAGAGTTCTCTTTCCACGCCGGCTCTCTTAAGGACGTCATCGTTTCGAACTCTATCCACCCAAGGTATGCGCATCATTCTTCTCAATGACCACATTTCAAATGCTTCAAGTTTGTTGATAGATGTTTTTTTCAAAGTCCACGTTGCCATGCCATAAAGCAAGATGGACCATATGTAGCACTTGACCATTCTGTAGCGTATTTCGAAATTTAGGTTTTGATTACATATATCTAGCTTACATATAGCTGAACATATATCTTTATTAAATTAGCTAGTACACTATTTAAAATTTAAATAATCAAATAATAATCACAATATTGTATAATACCATTATTTATTTCTACATCTGTTTTGGATATTATCAATGAATAAACTGTACTACCATCATCTACCTATTTTTTATCCCTATTTATCTTACCGTCTTACATTTTCTAGTAACTCGACAAAATATCATTTTTGAATGTATGATAATGACAGCTGGTAAAACCAAAAGTCGCCATAAACTTTATTATTTTTAACATAACGCTCTCTATATTATTGGATTGATAGACTCTGCGTAAAGTTTTGTACATATTTTATTTTCAGCAATCTTGTCACAGAAAGAATGGAAGAATAAAAGAAATTAGTGGCACAATACAGAAATTGTGAAACACCCTCATGGGTTCTTTCACATAGCCACATCTCAAATGCTTTCAGTTTTCTGCACATATCTTCCTTCAAGGTCTACGATTCAACACCATAAAAAAGGACAGAGAAGACGTAGTATTGCAGCATTCTTACTTTTGTATCAAGAGAGAGGTTGTGACTCTTGAAGAAGGCCCTGTCCGATTGAAGGTGGATCTAGCTTTTTCGATGCGTGCTCTAATCTCCTGGTTGTTGGTCCGTTCTTCATTTATTATGGTGCCGAGGTAGTTGTAGTGCGTCACTCTTTCTACAGGGGATTGGTTGACGTAAACTTAACCTTCTGTTACCCCTTTCTTGCTAATTATCATAAGCTTTGTCTACTTAACGTTTATATTGAGTCCATATTGTTGACTGTAATACGTGATTTTATTCATAAGAACTTGTAGGTCTTCTAAGTTGTCCGCAAATACTATGGTGTCATCTGCATATCTGATGTTGTTTAGCCGGTAACCATTTAGTAGAACACCTTTTTCAGTTTCCTGCAAAGCTTCAATAAATATTCTTTCAGATTGAAGATTAGAGGAGACAAAATACAGCCTTGCCTCACTCCACGCATGATTTTCACATAGTCTGATTCTAGTAAAGGTTTCTAAATATTTTCAGATCTTGGTTGTTAATTCCTGGTTCTTTTAATATTTGCATCATCTTGGCATGCTGTACTCGATCAAACGCTTTCTCGTAATCAACCAGACATACGTATACGTCGCAGTTGACGTCTCTGCATCTTTGAAATAAAACTTGTACTAGAACAAAGCCTCTCTAGTACCAACTGCATTTGTGAACCCGAACTGGTTGGGGGAAATTTGACTTTTACACAGCTTGTAGATTCTCTTATGAATTATCTTTAGGAACAATTTTAGGAGATGACTCATGAGGCTTATCGTACTGTGATCTTCGCATTTTTTTGGCTCCTGATTTTTTTGGAAGTGCAATAAACTCAGATTTCAGCCACTCTGTTGGTATTTCTCCAGAGTTGTATGTGTTGTTGAATATCTTTGCGATTATTATTATTGATTCGTTGTCCATTAGTTTGAGTAGTTCTGCTTGTATATTATCAGGGCCTGCCGCTTTGCCATCCTTTTACTTTACCTGTTGTAATATTCTTGGTCCATCATTTACCTCTTCTTCTAGCTCAAAGGGGTTATCTCTTTGGTCTTCAAATAGTTTTTCTAGATATTCTTTCCACGTTCCTATTTTACTCTGTTTCTCCAAGATGCTGTTTCCGTCAGAATCAGTTATATTTCCTTTCTGCCTTCGTCTTAGTCCCCCTGTGAGTTCTTTAACTTTCCTATATACATTGTGACTATCGTACTGTATCATAGGTTACTGTATCAAAAAATAAATAAATAAAACGAAGTTTTTCTAATCTCCAATTAAATTAGATGAATATTTGAGGCGTAAAATTGCTATCTTCTATAATTAGATAATGACTGTTGTACCTAGCACCAAATGTTAAAAGGATGTGCGTGTGGTCTAAAAGTAAAATGTTAGATGCAATTACAGTCCAAAGTCTCCGTTACATGATTTTGGTCCCAATTTACGCCACCAGAATAGTTAACAATTTAAGAACTTCTGCTTTTCCTAATGACTATTAATTTTATAATTGGAAAATTAAAGCTACAATTTCGTTCCTAATTAGTCAAATTATTTGTAAATGTGATATAATCATCCTTGTTACAAATCAGTTAAATTAAATTCAGCTAAACGGTTTTTCCTAATGCAATGATAAAAGTTTTCGTTTGGAAAATTTTGTTCACTACTTTTCATATACTGTAGATGGTCTACCTAAATAATTATTTTTCCACATAAGAAGGGATACTTGCATGTCTGTATTTTGTTTATCTTTTTTAGTTAAAAACATCACAACATATTTTTAACAATAATGTAATACACAACAAATTTGGTAACTTATTAAGAGGTTTTATCCAGATATTTGGTGGTTTAACTCATTTATACCTGGTAATAATACACTGATGATGGACTTTTTAGTCCGAAAACATTCTGTGATGTAGCCCGAAAGGGTATTTTCATTATATATCTTTTATAAACGATTTTTAAATAAAACTTTTATCTTTTTATTATTTAGTAGCCTTTTCTTCTCTTTTTTTTTCTTCTGGTATTTTTCTTAGTACTGGTTGTCGACGTCTACGAGGTGTGTCCCAAAAATACCAGGAAATTTTTAAATTTCGCGGGTTTGGAGAGTCTAATAGTCAGTTTTTTTTTATTCTGTTGACTTCTAAATAAATAAATTTGCAGCTATATTGATTGTTTACCTTGTCTGTGGCAGCTGCTTATTATGAGCTCGGCGATTTTCATTTAATAAAACAAAATAGATCAAAGAATTTGTATTAAATTTTGCGTAAAAATGAAAGTGTAACAAATTGTGTGAAATGTTAACAAAGGCCAATGGTAAACATGCTATGAAAGAAAGTATTTACGAGTGGTATAAGCGTTTCCAAGATGACCGTGAAGACGTTGAAGATGATGAATGCCCCGGATGCCCCAGCACATCAAGAGCCGACTAAAACGTAAAAAAGTGACAGAAATGGTTACGAATCACTGCCAAATTACAATCAGAGAAGTCGCTGATGAAGTTGGTACATCAATTGGCTCATACCATGCCATTTTTTCAAACTTTTTGGGTATGAAACTCGTGTCAGCAAAATTTGTTCCAAAAATGTTAAATTTTAAACAAAAACAGCGGCGTACAAAATTTGCTCAGGAGTCAATAAATGATATAGACGACTATCCAGATTTACCCAAAAGGGTTATGTGACGCAACTTAGGATTATGACGACAAGGTTCAGTCGTCTCAGTAGAGGGACTCTGGTTCGCCAAGACCAAAAAAGTTTGTACAAGTGCGGTCGAACAAGAAAGTTATGTTCACTGAGTTCTTTGATTTTAATGGCATAGTGCACGACGAATTTTTGCCACGAGGTCAAACGGTCAATAAAGCGTATTATCTGCAAGTTCAACGCATTTTACGTGAAGCGATCCGAAAAAACAAGACCGGATTTGTGGAAAAACAACTCATGGCTTTTGCATCACGGAAATGCTCCAGCTCACACTTCATTGCTTATTGAATATATGGCCAAAAAATATTGTAATGATGCCCCAACCTCCATATTGGCTAGAAATGACTCCGTGTGACTTTTTTCTGTTTCCAAAAATAAAGAAATCATAAAGTTTTCTTTATTTTTGGAGTTTTATAAAGGATAAAGGGCTGTCGTTTCACAAGCATATATAATATTAAAAGCGCATAGCTGATAGAACTAAAGGCTATATCAAAGATCGAGTTTGAGGAGTGTTTCAAGGATTGGCAGAAGCATTGGCACAAGTGCCAATATCTGATAAGGACTGCTTTAAAGGAGACAACATTAATGTAGACGAATAATAAATATTTTTTTGAAAAATCGAAAATTCCGAATATTTTTTCACATATCGTATCTCTACCCAAAATGTCTAGTATATTCTTCAGAGACTTTAGGTACTTTTGGTTTCTATCTTATATTTTGTTTTGTTTATTTCTGCTTTATGTTTGGACATGCCTTCAGTCTGCTAAAAGCGTTTTTTTTAGTTGTTACATATCTGCACTTGTTATTAAATTCTTTTATTAATTTTAATCAAATTGAAACAAAATACATGTTGTATAATGGCCTCACCTCGTCTGTACTCTTCCAACTGTTTACTCTGATTGCGAAACACGAACCGCTACTTCGTTTTTTGACTACTTTTGTACTGTAATATTTTACTGTAGAGAACACAAGTATAGAAGCTTCAAAAGGTGTGCAGAGAAGGAACGTACAGTAAATAATCCATAAATACTGTCGGTATGCTCTTCGTACCCCTGTAATTCCAAAACAACTAACTCTTTGCACTTTCCAAATATTTTTTCTTGCAAGATGGCTTGAAGGAGAGCATATCTGGATTCATTTCGCATAATTCGCATAATATATCCGAAGGATGGTGGATGGTCGTCAGTACCTCTCGGTTCTTATTAATTCTTCTGAGTACCTCCTCATTTGTGACTCGGACAGTCCACGGGATCTTAAGTATTCTCCGATATAGCCACATCTCAAATGCTTCGTTCAAGGTCCACGATTCAACACCATAAAAAGAACAGAGAAGACGTAGCATCGCAGCATTCTTACCTTTGTATCAATAGAGAGGTTGTGACTCTTGAAGAAGGCCCCCATCCGATTGAAGGTGGATCTAGCTTTTCCGATCCGTGCTCTAATCTCCTGGTTGTTGGTCCATTCTTCATTTATTATGGTGCCGAGGTAGTTGTCGTGTGTCTCTCTTTCTACAGAGGATTGGTTGAGAGTTGACCTTCTGTTATCCTTATCTTGCTAATTATCATAAGCTTTGTCGTTTTAACGTTTATATTGAGTCCATAATGTTGACTGTAATGCGTGATTTTGTTCATAAGATGTGATGATATGGTTGTTAAATATTTAATTAAATTGGATCTTTAAGGATTAAGGTTAGTTATTCCCTATGAAGCTCATATTAATGTTCCTATAATATGTTTATTGACGACACTTCTCTGAGGAATATTGAAGCACCCTGTAGATATTTTGTGATGGATAATTCGAAGATATGTATATATTGTCAAGCTATCTTAATAATAAGTTTAAATAGTATTTTGACTGGGATGTTTGTCATATACCCCATTTTCTAGCTGGATGCCTTTGCTTCTATTAAATCAAACCTATTTTCGACATTTACGAGTATATTGTTATTGTTTAAGATAATAAAACTGCAGGATTTATATTTTCAAAATTTATTTACAGCTTCCTTATACGGGGAATGCAAATTGTAGTAATTTATCGATGATATTTTAAACTATAATTGGACAGATCCTTCCGTAAGTAACAAATGTCCGGAATAAATAATCGACCATCGTTAATTACCCTTGCTAATATTTTAGCGAAACAGTTAACTGGAAGATATTTACATGTTTTATTTATGATATTAAAGGTTGCGTTTGAAATAATGTTTTTCATTTTAATTTAAGGCCAGGTTCCTCCAAAAACCGTAATTTTTTTATTTAAAAAATTATATAAACAGCAGTTTGAACCAGAGTTAGACTGAGAACATATTTCGATTTTAAATAACAAATTCAAATGTTCATAAAAACATGAAATTGCGCGGTTCATGGTGGTCAGAATATGTATTATATCATCTAAAAATATTACTGCAAAGAGTGGTAGCCCCAAGGGAAAGGGTTTATAAAATATGTGTTCCTAAATAAAGGATCCCTTAAATATAACCGTCAGAAAATTTAACATGTTAATTTCCACAAAAAAATACAAAATGCATGGCTATAACAGCAAATTTGCGATAATGTAAATTGGAGCTGGAAGGTCAGATAAAAGAACAAGACATGGATTTTGTAGCATTTCTATTTCCTTTCGTACATGTTAAAACACCGAAAAATATTTTCAATCTTTTTGCGTCACTGAGATTGATAATATAAACATTTTAAGATAGTTTATATAACACAGATGGGTATTTCTTTTGATGCCGATGCCGCATAATATTGCGCGTCAAATAAATATCCACTTAGACGGGTGAGAAATTATGCGGGGAGGCGAATGATTTTTAAACATGATGAGATCACTTGACGATGAAAAGCTAAAGCGTTTGGTTTGGTTAGGAAAATATCGGGAAAGAAATGAAAGGCAAAATTTACAAAACAGTCATCAGACCAGTAATGACATACGCGGCAGAAACAAGACCTAACACAGAGAGGACAAAAAGGATATTAGAACCAACAGAGATGAAAACTCTTAGAAAAATTGATGGTAAGACACTATGGAAAGTGGTAGAAGTACAGATATACGACGTAGATGCAAGGTGGAGATAATCAAAGCAGTTTTCTCTCAATTATTACACAAGGTATTTGAATTACGAAACAATTGGTATGGCATTCACATGTACGGATGCATTGTCATCTTCAATAGTGTGCTTTATAGAAAAAAATACTACAGAACACTTTTGGTAAGAAATAGTGAAGCCATTTAACAAAATCCAGCTATCAAAGTTGTACATTATATGTTTTAGTTCAGTAATACGTTTGATGTACGTTTTCTTCTTAGAATAGATGACAATATCTTCGGCATATTGTGAATAAGCAATGTTGAGAGACCATAAATTGTGCAAATCATATCTGTACAGATTATAAGGTAGTGGACTTAAAACAGCTTTCTGTGATGTCTTTTGATGTAATCATTGGTCCTATGATATTATGAACTACCCGCATCGATACATTTCTGCCTTTATATAAATTTGATAGTAAATATGCCATGGATTTTGGAACTTCAAGAAGTACAAGTTTATTATACAGTATAACATGTATTCAACGCTTATAAAATCGGAGCAAAAACATGGAAAAAGGCGAAACCACAACTAAAAAACTGCAAACTTTTGTAAATAAATGTTTAGGAAAAATTCTGAAAATATACTGGCCGAACAGAATAGCTAATACAAAACTATGGGAAAGAACAAGGCAATTTAAAATCTCTACTACAAAATAAATATATATAGACGGTTGCGTTTGGATTTAATTCGAGTCTCTTACCATTCTCTTACTTGTGTTTCTGGGTCTACCCGTCATCAGAGAGTCTTGTAGGAAGACTGAAACCAAATCAAAATACACCGTCTAGTGTGCCAATTATAGGAAAATAATTACCAGAGTATGCTTTTAGCGACCTCTAACGAGGGAAGATGAAGTAAATGTCGATAGCGATTAAAGTAAACTGTATATCCAGGCTTAATCAAGCTATTCAGAGTGATGCTAGGAATTTGTTAAACTGTTTGTTCGGGCTGTTAGGCCGTTGTCTTCTGAGATTAATTCTTGACGTTTCGCCAACACTAGGCGTGCTGAGTCCATACAAGCCAAGAGTATGGTTTGGATACGTCGATGACACTTTTGTGATTTGGGGTCACGGAGTAGAAAAACTTAACGATTTCCTGTCTTATATAAACACACTGCATCCAAATAATTAATTTACGATGGAAACAGAGAAGGATCAACAACTAGCGTTCCTAGATGTATTAGTAAATCGAAAGGAAGGTTACTTAGAACATAAAGTGTATCGAAAACCTACACACACGGACAGATACCGAAACAGGAACTCAAATCATCATCCAGGCCAAAAACCATCGTCAAAACTCTGGCGGAGAGGGCGAAGAGAATTTGTGAACCACAGCATCTGCAAAGTGAACTTCTTCATATTGAAAAAGCGCTCACCTATAGTGGGTAAAACAGAAGAGAAATACATAAAGCGATGAACAACGTCTCTAGAAGAAAGTACGAAGAAACAGAATGTATAGGCAAAGCGTTCTTGCGTTATATATTGGAGGTAACGGACAGAATTGGGCGAATACAAACACAAGGATAAACGAACATAAGAGCCATTGTCGAACATATCGACAAATCTGCCGTTGCTGAGTGGATTAAGAACGATTAACAAAATAAATATACTCAGAGATTTTAGAAGTGTTACACCTAAAAGGAATAAAACTTAATTTTTTAGCAACATGGTAGATTTAGATCGAAAATGAAACGATCACGTTGTCAAGAATTTTTATTAACAATTATAAAAAAATTAATAATGTGTTTGGCGACCCAGTAGTTGAATAGACTCCCGTATACGTCTAGCCATTGACAAAATGAGATGATCGATGTCTGCTTTTGGCACCTCGTTCCAAGCCACTTGAAATTCATGTATTAACTGTGCCAGAGTCTGTGGAGGATGGTGCAAAGTGAACAGTCTCCGTCCCATCATATCCTATAGATGTTCGATAGGATTTAAATCCGGAGCATGAGGCGGCCACGGCAAAACATTAACGCCAGCTGCTTGGAGAAAGTTCATAGTTTGGCGAGCAATATGGGAACGCACGTTGTCTTGCTGAAAAAGGGAGTCTCGACGGCTATCGAGATAAGGCAGTAAAGTGGTTTGTAAGATGTCATCCACATAACGCGCAGCTGTCATATTGCCTCGCCTAAACACAAGTGGTCGGCGGCTACCATAGACAATGGCCTCTCAAACCATTAGTCCAACTGTCTTGTGTACATGCCTCTCAACAGCAAACCCAATATCTCGTTGCTCTCCATGGCGGCGTATTACCATCCTACGACCATCATGCGTTCCTATACAGAATTGTGATTCATCGCTAAATGCTACATTACGCCATTCTGCCAGCCAATGCTGCCGTTCTCTGCATCAATTCAAACGTTGATGACAGTGGTCCGCAGTCAAAGGAAACACTAGTCGTAGGCGGAATGAGAAAAGTGCAAAGGCTTGAATGCGATGGTATAGTGTACGCATACAGTCAGGTCTACCTACTACTCCAAACCATCGGTCAGCAAGTTGACGCGTAGTAGCAGAACGGTCTCGCAAAGCCAGTAATCTAAAGCACCTATCTTGACGCTCTGTGGTATACCTCGGTTGACCAGTTAGCCTTCTTCGTGCTCCTTTACCTTAGCTTGTCCACACACGACAGACACGCATTACCGCCATTGCCGTACAATTAACACGCCAAATTCGGGATACGACAAACCCATATCTTTATACGCAATAATTCTACCCCTGTCAAAATCGCTAACATTGTGATAATTTTGATGTCACTTGAGGCATTCTCTTACACTAAATACAATTAGACTGAGAAATAATAACTAAAAATTTCTATACGAACCGGTTTTCACAAATCAGTCCCTCTACAAAAAAATTGAAAGATAAAACTTTATTTTTACAAAAAGTAAAAAAGATAAAACATTGGTATTGCTATTATAGCATGTTTTAAATATAGTCATTTTGTTGAAAAAAAATTGAATTCAAGAAATTATTCCTTCTGGGTGTAACACTTCTAATGTCACTGAGTATATATATAGACAGTTACAGTAAAGAAAAAAAAATGGGAATGGATTGGCCAAAGGACTGTGAGAACAGATAAAAGCAGCATAACCAGACAAGTACTTGAATACCGACCAGAAGGGAAAAGAACGTGAGGAAGACCAGACAACAGCTGGAAAAAAACTATAACGAGGGAACAGCAAAAAATTGGAATAAGATGGGGTGAAACAGGACAAAAAATAGAAGAGAATGGAAGGAACTAGTAAACAGTTGGTCCAGAGAATAAATAGGAAAGATGTACCAACTCGGTCAGTCAGCAATCTCACACTTTTGGTTAAGAAGCGCGAAAGGGCCCAATACTCCACACGGAGGGATGGAACTTGAGAGAGAGAGAGAGAGAGAGAGGGAGGTTTTCCTACTTGTTTTTATTATTTCGTTTTTTTTTACGAAATATAGTTGTTTCCCAGGTATGTCTTTTAAATGTATATTCCCGTTTTTAAAAATAATTAGTAGCGCCTATGTGTACAGGGGATGTAATATAAAAAACGCATAAAATGTATTTAGAATCTTTAATAGATTGTAAACCGTTCATGGTCCTTTCTTAATCTCTATCCATCCACAAGTACTTATAATATCAACATCATCGGAAAATAAAAACGTACAATTTCATTGTATAAGTTTTTTCATCGCTACAATGAACAATGTAGACATAAAAGGAGTGAATACAAATGGCCGGTAATTAAGGTTGATGCTTTTTTGTCTCTCTCTTTTATTTTCTAATGGAATTATTGTCAGACGATGAGATTGGATTATAATAGGCCAGTGATGATGATAGGTTAGATGCACTTCAGTTGTTAGATAGAAATTAAATGCTGCTGTCCTGGATAATTTTGACTAATAGCATTCGAATGTGAAAAAATACGAATTAACACGACCATTACATAGATCAGTCAATCTCTTTATGGTTATTGAGCGTGGAAAATTGGTGTAACAGCCATTTGGGAGCCGATCTCCGAGTTCAAAACATTAAAAGTATCGCGGTACGGTCATATCGTAATATAATGAGTTTGTGCTGTGACGTTAATATAGATACACACATGTGCTACTGCGATTCTCTTTTAAAATCATACGGCTCTTTGAAAGAACTAACTGAAATACAGGCATCAAAATAATCTAGGGGTCAAAAACAAAATGCGAGATTGCAGAAGGATTTCAAATAATTGATTTCAAATATGTTTAATAAAAAAAAAACAAGTGTCCCGAATATAAAATAAATATTTTTTTCTTAGAATTATCGCAATAGCTTTAAAGAAAACTAGAAAACAGCCTCATAAGTCAAAAAATGGTAATAAAAATTAAAATAAAAGACTAATTTGTTTATAGATTGTCAATATCTTGCTGCAGTATTCTGTTCCACTCCATTGAAAGGCACTCAAACAGTTAGTGTCTTGCATTGAGCGCAATATTTTGTTGTAAAATGTGTCTGCCCAATATGTCCCATACATGCTCAATTGAGCTCAATAGTCCAAGTTTTTAATTATAATACCTCTTAATTTTAGCTAAGCATTATTTAAACTACTTACAGTTGTAGTAAGCTCAAGTTCATCGTCACTCTCATTTTCGGAAACCTGTTCGTTTTCTTTAAATTCACTTACACAACTAGCTAAGTTTACTTCACGAGTTTTCGTCAATAGGGCTGCATCAATCTCAAAGGTAGTTCAAAAAATTTTCAACTCAATGACTTTCGCAAAAGGTTGACAATGACAAATCATCTTCCAGGTCTCTTGGCTCCTTTCTATACAGGGATTTAAAGTTTTCAAATATTTGTTGGTCTAACGGTTGACAATGTCCTGTAGTATTAGGTGGCAAAAATATTATCGATATGTTGGATAAATGAATATCCGGATGGAATAAAAAACACTTACACAGCGGTGTGTACAAACTTAAATTTGGCGACTGCCCAAAAACTTACATCAGTCAAACTGGTCGAAAATTTTAAAAAACGAATAGCAGAACATAAAAGGGCTTTCAATAATAGAAAAACAGATTCTATATACGCACTTCACCTTCTAGATCATAATCATTCTTTTAATGACAAATTTAAAATTCTTCATATTCAAAATAAAGGCCTTAATCTATCTTTGTTAGAATCTATGAAAATTAACAAATTAAAAAACACAGATATAATTCTGAATGACCAACTTAAGATAAACAGTTCTCCGCTCCTCAACCTATTTCATTAGAGACTATAAAGTGTAAACGCATGCCAAAAATAGATCACTTGAGAAAAGCAATCAGCCGAAATAGCTGTAGTGATAAGAAAGAAAATGAATTTTGTGGAAGTTTTGAAAACAAAGTTTTCAGTGTTTTATTGTTACATAAAATGAATTTTCATTAAGTAACGGTCGAATCCATCTATTATGAAATGACATATATATATATATATATATATATATATATATATATATATATATATATATGAAATGATAAAAAGACGAGTTAGACTGGCATGGGCGGCATTTGGAAACCAAGCTACATTCTTAAAAACAAAAGATATCCACAGCAGCTTAAGACCAAAGTATACAATCAATGCGTAGGTACTCCGTTTTCACTTATGGACATTTACTTTGACATTCACTTATGAACGTGGACATTTACAAAAGCAAAAATGGACAAAATTATAAAAACCCAAAGAGCAATGGAAAGACCAATGTTGCACATAAGACTAATGGATAAAAAGAGAAACGAGTGGATAAGAGAGAAAACAAAAGTGAGGGATGTTAGACAAGAACTTGCAAAATTGAAATGGAGATTTGCCGGACACAATGTAAGACAAAAAGAAGACCGATAAAACAAAATTCTTATAAGTTGGTGACCGTGGGAATATAAACGAAGCAGAGGAAGGCCCCAAATGAGATGGGCAGATGATATCAAGAAGCACATGGGCTCTAGGTGGATGACTGTAGCGACAGACAGAGAAGAATGGAAAAGGATTGGGGAGGCCTATATCCAAAGATCGACCGAAAGAGGCTAATTAGATAGACAAAGGTGTACTTAACACAGAATCGACAAAAAGTGGGAGTTAGCTTGTTTTGGCAGTAAGCCGATGATATGAAATGTTCGGTGACCTAAAAACTGTCCGTTCAGCAGAGGTTTCCATGGTGCAGGTGTGTCCGTTAACAAAACTTTTACTGTATATGAAATCTTTATTTTTTTTAATTTTTTTTATTCTAATGTTTATTATACCTAAATACTGTTTTGTAAATTATTAATAAGTGTTACTTTATGTGCGACCCCACCAAAATTTTAAAATTTAAATTGGTCCGCTGATTAAAAATATTGCTCAACCCTGATTTAGAACATTGATATTATATTATATAAATATTATAAATAAAAAATATCGTTGAAATTTACATTATATTCCCTACGGAATATGTATGTTGAGTCAGCCAATATTTATTGTTTTGTGACCTCGACACCTAAAAATCTATTTATCGAAAATGACACCATAAAAATAACATGTAGGAATTCACGAAACAAAAGTGTAGAGTGTCTCCTCGTTCTATAATTTTTCATCATGAATCATACGTTTTTCAGTCGGCCTTGAAACGAAATGCAATTGTTGCAGTTGCAAGTTGGAGAGTGCCATAAATTTTCGATAATGTGAACTGATATTATTCGTCTTTATTATTTATTGTGGGTAACTAACTAGACTTGTGATTCACTACCTACTTTGGCTCATACTTCTCAAGGAACTGAATTAAATTTTCATGTATATGATATCTTGATAGGCCATTTTGTATGATTTAGCTTTATGTCTTTACTATTTAAATCACTGGTATCATCTGAACGTCTCAGAAATAAAAGTTCAGTTTAAATGCGTTTGTAATATCAAGCATAAATGCTATTTTATTACTTTATTTAAATACGAAAGTAAAACTGGGTTATTCAATGATTTATTGATTTTATTCGCCAATTTACCCATTTAACCTGAATAGTCAAGGAATCTTGATGAAATAGTGGTTTAAGCTTTTTAAGAAAAGTGCTATGAAGTAAAATAATACACACAGGAATACTCAATGAATTTTTGATTAATTACTTTAATCGTTAGAAACGAAAATGGCACTGCACCTCTAAAAATGATACGAACAAGCTGAATTTTGCTGAGAATGTCAACTTTGGGATTCCAAAAAGGATGCAAAAAAAGTTTGTAACTCATACCCCCGGCCTTACCCCTAAAATCCTCCTTGTAGGGAGATGAACGGAAAACATCGATTTGCCAAGCATCTTTACGCCGTAGAAAAAAATGTTGCTATCGAGGACCTTTAAAGATACCTTCTCTTGGGTAGGCAACCTCCTGGGCTCCTGGGAGTCTTGCTTTGCCATGATGTAAATCATTAATTATGTAAACATTTTAAAACATATGCAGTTATTAACAAAATGTTCATTATTCTAGTTTTTTTGCCTAATACCCATTTTTGTCCACCTGTTTGAAGGTGAAGACTTCCCGAACCACATGGTCGACCTTTGGGAGTAATGTACTGCAGTAGGTCTATGGGAACTCAACAGACATCTGAAGTTTATTACCAATATGAACAACTAAGTCGCCTCTTATCAAAGTTGCCAATCTACACCTTAACCAATTTTACAGGAACCGCGAAATTCTGTATTAGCTTTATTTCGGTTACGATTAAATGCTGGTACAATTAAATCAACTCCCACCCAATGGCTTCCAGTATTAAGTCACATCCCACCTCCACTTTTACGACAAGTCGACGTACTTAAACGTGAATACAAAAAGATCATGAACAATATAAACCTACCGATCCACCAAGATACCGAGGATGCACGAAATACCCGTCTCCGTTCTAGAAAACCACCAATGAAAACGGCAAGAATGATACATGAGGAGTTCAATATCACGAATGCATGGTCCCAAGAATGGAACGAATGGCAAAATAACATGCCCTGATTACCCACAAGCCACCAGGTTTTGATCTTCCACGCAAAACATGGTCCACTCTAAATAGGATCCGAACCAGACATGACAGATGTGCATACATGCTACATAAATGGGGAAAGAACCCGTCTCCTCAATGCGACTGTGGGGAGAACCAAACCATCGACCACATTATTGAAGAGTGTCCCTCAAGATCCTACAATGGTAGCCCTGAAGACTTCCTGTTTGCAACTTCAGAGTCAATTGATTATATAAATACACTTGATGTTTGTTTGTAACTATTTAAAGTTTGTCATATACCTATATTACTAGTGTTTGTGTATTTGTTCTAAATGTGTTGTAATTGCCATACACGATAAATAAATTCGGTTACGATTTGCCTAATTATTATAATTTGTCGTAAATATGTAATGAGGATTTTGTTTCACACACATTTTTTATAGTGTGTCAAGTATCCAATGATAAAATTCAAAAAGAAAAATGAGCATTGGAGATTGTGATATTAATACTGTAACTTTGTTTACTTTGATACAAATTTCGCTACATCCAAATCATTTGAAATGGGTCTAGTTAAATCAAAAGTCGTTCTTGTCAAAATTAATTTTATTTTAATAAAATTTTAATGAAAATACATAGATAGTGCTATATTTTTTTTACTTTGTGGACTACAGAACGAGTCTTCGTGGTTAAGTACGCTTGGTAGATCCACGTTCTGTAAAGGCACTTTGTAGTAATTCATTACAACCATGGATTTTGGAGCCAAGTGTCTCCAAACTGAATTTCAAGCAAATTCTTGGCGTCTTTTAACTTTTCCCGACTGAAATTTTGTATATTGTTAGCTTCAAGTATGCTTCAAGGATTGTTACGAGATAACCTTTCTTTAATCTTGGTTAAACTTTGAAACACTCCACTTGAAACGTTGAAATTTGGATCACCCTTCACCAAAATGTCTTTAGGTTTTTTGATGGATGGCTTCAGATAAAGTCATTTACATTCGGTAACTTTAAAATGCCACTGTCGTGTAGCTTTAATGAAGATATCAGCTTCGGTCTTCCAGTCGAAAAAGTTAAAATCTTGGTCAGCTAATAAAACAGTGGTATAATCTTTGATTTCATTGTAATATTCTGCGGGATTTGTTACAACTTAAAGTTATTTTATTTCTCTTAAAATCAGCTCAACTATCCTATCGGGAGAAATAAAAGAGTACCCTCTAACAGGGAGTAATTGCTCCATTGTCTTTATATTCACTGAAGCTCACTTACATAACAATGTCAAGTACATAGTAGGCACAATCCTGATTTTGACCACCACATCCATCACACACAAGTCCCACAGTAGTAACCTTGAACATATCTGTTTGTCATAAACGGTGCTAGATTGCAGATCCTACATGATTGGAAGATTTCGCGTGTTGGTTCTCGGTCCAGCAATGGTTGAATGAGTTCTCAGGCCAAAGTACAGCCTTTGAGTATCCCTGAACGACAGCGAGATTATGTAAATAAAGCTGCCTGCTGTAATATGCCTTTTGGTCTGGTACTTTTGGTAAGGATCTTGTGAAGGTCGAAGGGAAAAGTGATGATGTTGGTATTTTCTACCATCAGCAAATTATAGAATGTTATGGCTCGTAGTTTATGGATTCTTTTTTTGACATATTTTATTAAATTAGCTTTCTCACCTCCTTCGGATCGTTTATTTTCCTCTAGTGATAAACATGTGGAACACATATCTGTACGTGATATACGAAAGCATAAATTGAAATTTTTGTTAAACACCTCCCAAAAAAGGCTTTCTTGACAGGTTCATTTGACGGATCACTTGAGTAAAAACGGCAGAGCTTAGTAATGTTTAAGTTTTCAGACAGATTTCTCCGTTTGGATTTGCCACGGCAATAATGTGACAACACATTTTAGATTCATTATAAAAGCCATAACACTCCTCTTTTAGACATTTACAGCCGTATTATCACTTAAACAAAATCTGCACGTCGTTGGTTTCGCTGATCTCCCTTCTTGCAATTTTTTCGCACGTGAAAAAATTGAACACTGCCAACTACAGGAATTTGGTTTCCTCGTGGATTATTGATAATAATGATAACCAACTTAGTTTACGATTATTATAAATTTTACATTGATATATTTTTACCGAAACTTTTGTAACATGGCTTATTTGCACAGAAACTGTTTCTTTTTGAAACATTCGGTTAACATCCTATATTTAAAAAATCTACGTTAAAATGTTTTCTTTTACAAAGAAATTTCAATTACAAAGAACTATACCAAAATAGTGGTTTCATTACACCACAAATTTTGTTTCTTGTTGTTAAAAAAGTAGAAACGCTGCAAGGATATTTGTCAAATAAATAAATAGTGGAGTAAATCTTGTGCGGTGATATATGGTGTCTTTTATTTTATAGTTATATTCCTGAAGGAGCTGTAGATTTATACGACGGAGAATGGTGGCGACTGTAAAATTATAAATTGATGTTTTATGCACTCGTCCCACAGACACGTAAGTAAACATCGGTGGCAGTGGAATGAAAAATACGAAGTCATTTTAGAAATTGTATGAGAGATACTAAATGTTTTTGTATTATTTTGTCATTTCTAATATTTCTAAAATAATAACTACACTCACAATTCTATTATTTTTTTTTCTACGTCAAATAAAACTGTTCTTTAATTATTTGTGTTTAATTACTATTAAATACATTATTAACCTTTGCTTGAATCTTCTATACTGGCGTTGTGTTTTAATTGTTTCTCTATAGTAAAATGCTAAGGCAAGCGTCACGGAACTAGCGCCACAAGATGGCGTCGTCAGCAGTCACGGGTAGCGTCATAGAATAGCCGGTCTTCACATCGATTCATAACTCTCGATCAATTCGTTTCTAGTCATAATATATTTACTCTAAGCAGGTTAAAATGAAAAATAACTAACAAAATACGGAAATTAAATAAAAAGTAACAAATTAGTTATCTTATTCTTTAAGTGCCATCTCCGCGACGAAGGTCGACAATCATCATGGCTATTCTGACCTTCGAGGCAGCTGCTCTGAACAATTGTCTGAGCTGCAACCAAACCACTCTCTCAGGTTCTTCAACCAGGAAACGAGTCTTCTTTCTACGCTTCTCCTACCCTCTAATTTTCCTTGAATTATTAGTCTCAAGATGTTGTATCTTTCGCCTCTCATCACATGTCCGAGATATTGCAATTTCCTTTCTTTTATTGTATTTTTCATTTTCCTCTCTTTCCCTCTCCCTCTCCCTCTATTATTAATTATTAGTTAAATTTAATTTATTAATTAAATTATGCAATAATGGCCGATATCATAATCTATATTTTTTTTCAAATTTAAAATGATGCTTATAACTTCTCTTATAAGTTTGAATTAATAGAAAAACGAATTTTTATATGTTCGCCACTCAAAAGTTTACAGCTAAAAAAGGATTTCTTAGTATATTTCTTTCAAGGATTTTCTTTGACAAAAGATACAGTTATGTCTTTATTTGAAGAGATCAAACCTTTAATAAAACTTTGTAACAAAGAGGTAAGTAATATCATTAAGATATAATAAATTTTGTCATCACATTAACATTGGTGGATAAAAAATTATTAAAAAATTAAACCAACCAACATTAATGTTCTAATGCAGGGGTTCCCAACGAAATGTTTCCAAGGACCCCTTCATCAAGATACTACAATGACGAGGACCCCCACTATTTCCTAAAGACCTAAAACATACCTGAAACAAACCTAAAATTACCTGAAAAAAGCCAAAATATGTGAAAACATAAATCAAACTAATGCTATTTAGGATTTATTTTTGAAAATACAGAGTACTTACACAAGTACATTATTAGTTTTAATTTTCACTCCTCAATTAATGAGATACGTTGAATTTAACCTTAGCTGAAAGAATTTCGAATCCAACCATCGTTAGGGTCAGGCTCAGGAAAGCATATCCTAAAAGTCGTGGCTAGGCTACGTAGCTGCTCGGCTGCGTTGATCTTTATCGGGTCAGGTAAACTCTGCTCTGCAGACTCCAAGAACTGTTTCAAATTAGGAAAGTTAGTGAACGACTCGTTTTCAATCCTTGCTGCCAACAGCTGGCACTTTTTTGCCATAGCACTGATCTTATCTTCAACTTTGAATATGTCTACATTTTTCCCTTGCAACCTTAAGTTTAATACATTCAAGTCTTCAAACACGTCAGCTAAGTAGGCAGTTGAGCAAAGCCAAGAAAAGTCAGTGATAACATCTGTGTACTTGGTGTAAAGAAGAAAAACACAAACTTCATCTCTGAGTTCAAAAAATCTTGTCAATATCCTCTCTCGAGAGAGCCACATTACTTCCGTATGAATAAGAAGGTGTTCATGCTCACTGCCAATCTCTTGGCACAACAAACAAAATAATCTGGATTGCAGAGGTCGAATTTTAATGTAATTAACGATTTGAACTACTTCGTTAGGTATCTTCTGCAAAGGTTCAGGCAATGTTTTGGCTACCAAGGCTTCACGATAAATACAACAGTGTGTCTATTTCACCTCAGGAGCTACTGCTTTGACACGAGCTTGAAGTCCTGCTTTGTGGCCAGCCATTGATTTTGCTCCATCCGTAGACAAGCCCACACATTTTGTCTATGTGACGTCATGTTTATTGAAAAAATCAATCAATGCAGTAAAAATATCTGCTGCTGTTGTGTGTTCGCATGAAAAAAGAAAAGATTCCAATATCTGGTCCTCCCACAAAAATCAAACAAAACACAACATTATTGCTTTTTTTGATATGTCGGTGCTTTCGTCCAATTGAAGAGCAAACATGTCGCTCATGTTAAGTCTGACCAGCAATGTATCTTCAATGTTATTGGCCATATCTGAAATTCGTCTTTTCACAGTGTTGTTAGAGAGCGGAACAGTACTTATTATCTTAACAGCCGCATCACCCAACATTCTCTTGCATAGAATTATTGCTGATGGTAGTATCTAGTTCCAGTGCCAGTGGTGGTGAAGAGGGGAGGCCAAATCTGTCTTACACGAAAATATTTTTTTTTGGTATATAAACAAAATTATAGTTAACAATCTAAAATTTGATATAACTTTAAATTTGCGCGATATATGTTATTAATTTTAAAAATTTAGAGAGAAAAACTTTGTTTTCGCTCTCCTAAAAGAATTTGCAAAATGGACTTTTCGTTTTCCTCCGTGGCTCTTCATATATTTATTTTTATATCTTGCGGACCCCTCAGCCATATCTCGCGGACCCCAGGGGTCCGCGGACCACCAGTTGGAACCACTGTCCTAATGTATATTGGGAAAATACTTATCAGAACATACTTTTAGGGAAGAAGCTCCAACACCACCAGTCCAACAGTTATTTTTACATTGGTATTTTTTGCTTCTATAAAAATGCAAATATCAGTACCTGACTATATGGGTATATCGAGGGCAACAGCTTTAAGAATTGAAGATATATCAAACAAATCATGAAATCTAGACGATTACATCATTTGTTTGATGTTAAAAAAGAGTTTTATGCCATTCAATGATTTCCAAGGTGCAAAGCTGCAGTTGATTGTACTTTAATACGAATTGATTCTTGTGACGATGCAAATATGAAGCAGAAATGCTTGTGCAGAGATGCTGAAAGATCTCGTTGAGAAAAAGAATTTTTGCATTAAATGTCCAAAAATCAGTACCTAACTAGCTTAAAAATTAGAATTATCATTGCAAATTGACTGGGTTCTGTACATGATCAAACTTCATTTAATAATAGTGCCATAATAGATTCAGTAGTATAATAAGTACAGTAGTAAGTAGTGTAATAGTACAAACCTAACAAATTTGTAGACTTTGTTAGGTTTGTACTATTTTTTATAGTTGGTCAATGTGGTTATAGTTTGTAATCATATTTGATGATACCAGACGCTACAACAGAAGCAATATTTCATAACATCGCCATAGAAAATGGAGTCTTGTTTCCTGTAGAGAATAATCTAGATCAACAAAAAAACCATTTAATTAATGTTATAAAAAGCAAAAAAAGAAGACAATTTTCCTCAATTCATGGTGAAATTAAGGAAAAATTATTGTAAATTATGTATTAGACAACATTTTGCAGAACTAGATTTACAACTTCTAAAAAAAATATTTTCTATTAAACCAATTGTTATGTTTCTGAGGTAATTTATAATGTATAAGGTTTACACTTACTTTCACCTCTGTCAAGATAAATTTTATAGGATATTATGATGCTTATATTTCTGTAATTTTCATTTTTATAATTGTGATAATACCAAAACAGGTAATCACCGAGGAAACATTTAATGTAGAATTACTGTGGAACGACTCTACAAGAGAAATGTACCAAATGAGGCTAGCACAGAAGATACAGTTAGTTGAAAAAAATAGATGACATGGAAGATGTAAACGCGAGCTGGGAGAAAATTAAAAACGACATTGAAGAAGCAGCAAGCTCTAGCAAAATGCGAAGTTATACTGAACAAAAAAAAAAACAATACACCATGGTTCAGAAAAGAAATAAAAGAGAAATGTAAAGAGAAACGAGAGGCCTACACAAAGTACAAAACATCAAATACGCCAGAATCCCGAGACACCTATAGAAAAATATGAAATGAAACAAAGCATTTGGTAAGAAGAACAAAAAATGAACACTGAGAACAGCAAGTAAAGCGGCGGGATCTGTTAATGATACAATCTGGAAGAACAAACACCTAAGACAAGACACAAAAACAAGAATCTATAAAGCAGCAATTAGACCTATATTAACATACACGGCGGAGACAAGACCTGGCACACCTGAAACGAGATGACTACTAGAAACAACGGAGATGAAAATACTCGAAAAATGACGAATATCAGGGAAAAGTCGGGAAAACGGAAACAGGAGTGGAACATTAGTAGAATGGCAGAGGATAGGATAGTACGAGTAGCACAAGATAAGTCACCAAATCATTGATTATAAACCACTCAAGAAATTTCATCAAACAGTAACACACAAATTTTTTCCCACTCATCCATTGTCTCTGCTCTTCTTTCTTCAACTTGTCAATTAAGGAAGTATTTAAACCAGTTCTTAATTTTATAACACGAACCAAATTTGAATTGTTTTTACTGAAGGTAATATAAAGTTAAGAGATCTAATTAAAAATTTGTAACAACTAGGAGACTTATAATAAATGGCCAGAGTTCTGGCCATTTATTATAAGTTTTCATTATATTATTCTGGCCATTTCAATATTTTTCATTGTGACTCCATTCTGAACGAATTTTGTGTGAAAACTGCATATTAACAAAGTGTGCAGGTATTTGCTTTTATTTTCTAACAGTATCTGTAACATGAATTTGGTTTCCGATTTTCTGTTTTTTGGTGTTCTTCTACAAAGCTGACTGTTCTTCTGACGGTACTTCTTCTTTAAAGCATTTACTTGATTCTCCAATTTTTTACCTTCTCCGTCAATTCAGTTTCAAGTTTTGTGGGCAAATTAATTTCAAAACTGGAAATATCACTGAGACTACAACTTGATCACTTAGGTGATGGAGGTGACCTAACCATACAATCGCCACTTGTAGATCTTTTACGTTTCGTTCCGCAATAAACGTATGTAGAGCATACTGGTGATGTATAACCTAAAATAGGTAATCATTGAAATGTATGTGTAATTTTAATTAAAGCAAAACAAGCGTCTCCATTATTTCTGGAGTGATACTAACAACGCATTCATATTTAAAAAAGTCTCTTTTGATTTAGTTGTATAAAAAATATATAAATCACTCAATATCAACTGATTTTATACAAAATATATTTTAATAGTATTATTCTCATTGACAAAGCGCATTAGGCAAACATAAAAATATTTCTAAAGTTGAATACTCACCTAAATAAGTTGCTAACTCTGTAAATTTTGGAGGAACAGCATTTTTCCTTAATAACTTTCTTTGGCCACTTTGGTAAATATGTTCAACTGCAAAATGATGCTGGCAAATTACCCTCTGTTTCAGGTCACTGATATCTATCAATATAATATCAATATTCCCGCAGTTTTTTTGCCAAATTTTTGTGCGCTTTACGTCTTTCAGGGAAAATTTAAAGAAAGATATATTACTATTTGTTCCATCGTTTCTTTCAAAACATCTCGCGTAAACACACTTATGAGTTACAGAGGTCATTTTATCTAAAATGTCCTTTTTTTATAAAATTCCGCTATAACTTGTCATAACACTTGTCACAGATAATACACCTATAGGGTAAGTTTGGCCCTGACATTACTCCTACCTCCTCACAAGTCAGAGAGAGAATGAGAAATCTCAATACGTTTTTCGAGTAACGCCATCTAGTTGTTAATACGACTTTCGGTTACCACGAGGTGAGCTATCTATTGGGTGGTTTATAATCAATGACCAAATGGACGAAGAAGTATTGGCAGATCAAGAAAAAGATGGTGCGATAATTTAAACAACGTATTAGGCTAATATTAAAGAAGAAATAGGCTTTAAAGCCAACATACAATAAGGAAGAAGGGGAAGAAGATAAAACAAAAAAAAATCTTTATTAGAATGTATGGAAATCAACAAATTAAAAACTACAGACATAATTTTCCAAATTTGTGTTAACGTATTAGGACAAAAGTAAGTGTGACAGTATATCATTAAAAACATACTCCATATATTTTTTTCACTGTTGTATTTTTTAGTTACCACTATAGCATTACATATATTTATTACCAAAATCAATTTTTGGAAATTTTTCTTGCAATCTGTTACAGAATTGAAGTTTTTTTGAGCAGTATATTTGACCACAACGTACCGTAACTGCATATGGTGCAGAGCTTATACCGTTTCGTAATCAATCTTGTAGTACTTTATAATTTATTTTTGTCCCATAGTATAATCGTATCGACATGATATGTGACCAGTCGTAACCGTTTGATAATCTGGAACAGATAGAACAAGCCATTGTGTATTGTTTATTTTTCAATGCGTGCCACTTCCCTAAACGTGAGTAGTTTTTATGTAGTGTGGTTATTGGGTGGGCGGATATAATATAATACGATCAAGAAAAAACCGCAGTTAATCTAGGATACACCTACATTTAGCTATTATTATGGCCGATATCGAGACTTTGTGAAACACTGGGTGAACCAAAAAAGATTATGTACAAACGCTGTAACACATATTTCTTCTGCCTGTTGGTAAATGAACCTTTCATAGTAAATCGGAACTTTTCCCACATTATTTCCTAAAAAGAAAAATTTTTCTAAACAATGGATATTACACTCGCGATCATAAAATCCGGGTCATCTTGAAAATTTCAAGTTTCTTGAACATTTTTGAATCTGGTGCAGTAATAACCTTTTTTTTAGGCTAATGTATTTTTTATTTGTCATCAATGTTTGTTTTGAAAGAAAGTAAAAACGGTTTTTTTATTGTTTTTATTGAAAAAGCAGAAAACAAAACCAAATTGTTGAAACAGACATATGAAAGAAAAAATAAAAAATACAGAACGTGGTAAAACATCAGTGGAATTTCAATGACTAATATCGTGTATTGCCTCCCCTTGCTCTAATAACCTCTTGCAGACGACGGGGCATATTGTCAATTTTTCTCCGGATTACATGTTGTGGTATGTTATTCCACTCTCTCACTAACAGATCCTTAAGCTCCTGTGCGTTGTTAGGAGGAGGTGTATGGGTTTGAATACATTTTTTCAAATCGTCCCAGAGATGTTTGATGGGATTCAGATTCGGAGATCTAGCTAGCCAGGGTAACCTCGTAATTCCAACCTTGTCCAAGTATTGCATACTGATCCTGGCAACCTGCGATCGCACGTTGTCCTGCATAAAAACTGCGTCTTCTCTAAACCCTGCCATGGTGGGCATAACATGTTCTTCCAGAATCTCCGTAATGTACCTTCGTGCAGTTAAGGACCCATTTTCGATGAAGGGTAATTCTGTGCGGAAGTCGGAAGATACACGTCCCCTAGCCATGACCGAGCCTCCACCAAATGGCATTCTTGGAGCAATACAAGCTTGTGAAAATCGTTCACTAGTTCTCCTCCAAACTCTTACACGTCCATTGGATCCAGTTAGGCAGAAACGGGATTCATATAAGAATAACACTTTGCTCCAATCATTAATTCCCCAATGCGCGTATTGTCGAGCAAAAGCTAGTCGTACAACTCGATGCGCACGGCTAAGTGGCGGTCCTGTAGCCATTACCCGAGAAGATAGTCCAGAAGAGCGAAGTCTTCTCCTGACTGTTGCAAAGCTAACATTGCAATTTTGTACTTCCTGTAGGCAATTTCGATGCATAACCACAGTTTAGGTCCGGTTTCGTAAAGCCTGAAACACAAGGAAACGGTCATCTCGTGCCGTGGTCGTTCTTCGTCCAGAGCCAGGTCGTCTGGTTAGCAAACTCGTCTTCTGAAAGCGTTGAAGCACTCTTTGAACCGTAGAAAGGCTTACGCTAAAAGTTCTTGCGACTTGTCGTTGAGTGTGACCGTCTTCTACAAACGCAACAATGCGTGCCGTTTCAACAACAGTCGAGGCATTTTTGGCAAAAAATAAACAATAATAAACACTAATAATGACACTAATAATGACACTAATAAACACTAATGGTGGCAATAATAAACGTTTGTTTGTTGCGTTTGAACAGAAAGTCGAAGCACAAATGAGACATATAAAACAAGCGGCAGTTACAGGTACCGTTCATTTTGGGAAGTGTATAGTTTTCCGCGAAATCGGCATTATTGGAATTCTTTGTTACAAAGGAAACCCTAAGCCGACAACAATTCTCAGAAACATGCATTAGTTTGTATTTGTGTTATTATTATTTACGATAAAGCTCGTTAAAAATGAAATAACGCCGATTTTTAAGGTGACCCGGATTTTATGATCGCGAGTGTATTATCAAATTGGATGATAAGTGATAGATTCGACCGTTACTTGATGAAAATTCATTTTATGTAGGACTTTTCCTCAACACAAACCAATCCAAAATATTCTTATGGATTACCTTGTGGACATTTTTAAACTGGTTGTGTAGCTTTTGTACATAACAAGCAATATGTAGGTTATAAGAATAGCGGTGGTATGACGTTAGATTTTCAGTGGTAACTAGCTAAGGGAGAATAAAACACATCTTTTTTGACGGAAGTCCCATTTTATTATAATCTTTAATTCGGATGTTTTCAAATATCAAAATGGGTTCTTGCAATCAAACAGGATGTGTACGAACTCATCGCTTTATAGCCTCTCATAAAATTATTAGATCCTACGAGATGTAGTAAACTGATCACCGGCATCCTTTGGAGATAGGTAAACTCATCACCAGCATTTTTGCACCAAGGCGCTGGTTTCTAATGCGGAAGATTGCCAGTTACCTATTACACTTTTCGTTTATGTGGTAATTTATTAAATTCAGAAATTATTTTAAGCAAATTACTTTAAAATAGATATTAATATCGATTTTTTTACGGTGTGGCCTATTCGACCTATCTGCCAATCTAAACGGTTTTAAGATCTGAAAATTCAGTTGCAGGTGCTGTTTCCGTTTATATTGGAAATAGTGCTCAACTTATTAACTAATTAGTTAATAATAATTAACTAACTTATTAACAATATCAGTAACAGCTTGAAGAAAAAGAGAATATAACTAAGGAAGTAAGTCTCCGTAGGACCACAGTTAAAAATAAAGCAAGACCTATTTGTCAGGAAATAACCACATATAGTGAAACTATAAAAGCGTACTGGGCTCAATGGGAATCCCAGTATCTTTCCAATAGTCAATTATATAGGAAGAGGGAACGTCCCGACGAAGTACGTACAGTTTAACAAGTGGTACTGCCAAAATTACACAATAAAAGTGAATTTCAAGAACTTTATAGCTGACTTTCTGGAGAAGATTGTGTGTCAAAAGAACACTGGCCAGAGTTCGAGATAGATTTTACTGGATGTAGAAGATTAGTGTATAAAATGCGATTTATGTAACATTAGAAAAGGCCCTAGAACAAGAAGTCGTGGTAAAACTGTTTAATATCTTTCCGGAGAGCCTTTTAAGTGACTTGCAGTGGACATTTTTGGTCTTCTTTCGATGACAGAGAGAGAAAACCAGCACTTATTGTTCGTAATGGATTATTTTTCAGAATGGCCTTAAATTGCAACCTGTCTTAATCAAAAAGCGACTACAGCAGCAGAAGCATTCATAACACACGTCATACCAAGACATGAAGTTCCTTTAAGTTTCTGATCAAGGATGAAATTTTGAATCAGGCAGCTGTAGCTTCCTCCATAGTTATTGTTAGTTGTTTCCCTGGAAACCATCAGGATCTTCAATAAATTTTTGTTACAAATTGGTCACTTTGCTCCTGTAGTGATCTTTCCAAGTTAATGTTCTCCTATTCTAACTTGACTGCACCGTACTGATGATGATCAAATAGTCAAAAATACGTATTTACGGTTGCCTTCCATGTTATACAATACAAAATTGTTTTTTTTTTTCTCATAGAGAGCTATTCCCGTTCTCAAACGACCGTGTTGCCAACTGCTGTCAAAATAGACTACTACTAATAAAATAGGGATAAATGCCAAAAAATTTAATAAATTTTTTAGAGTTTAAAACTGGTATAAATTTCATCAAATATGGTTGGAATATAAAATTGCTTTTAAAATTTCCTATCAAATTTACAATGCAACAAAGGATAACCCTATTTCGTCCGCCATCTTTCAAAACAAGTGCTGCCACCTATAGTCGTTTGAGAACCAGAATAAAACTGGTAGGATTATTATCAAAACGTTAACAAATAATTTTGTAGTGAGTTCTGCGATCTGTTGTATATTTGAAAATAAATCTCGTTTTTTTGGGTCTCGATATTTCGCTAATTGTTTATTACCTTCATCAGGAAAAAAAGAATTAGAGTATTTTACACATTTCCATGTTTGTTCAGAAGTATTATTTTAAAAAGTACTGACAATGGTACGTAAAATCATCTACATCATTATTTAGAGCTGCTGTCAATAAAGTCTCGATAGCGAATATGGTAGTCGACATGGTATCCAACGATCCATAACGGTCATGGAAGTAGAAGAAGAGAAGATAGGTTATTATGTGCAGTTCACGTTTAAATAATTTATATTCGATATTGTCTTCTACAAATAACAATTATTTAATAAAATCAATTCTTTAATATTATATTTTTTCTAAGAACGTCTCTTATCCGCTTATCTTTCATCAAAAACGAAGAAACCTTGAATGATATCGAAAACAATACCATTTTGGCATAATTAATTATTGAATCGAATCGTAAAACTGTATTATCTGGAGCAGCAACATATTTTATATTGTCTAGGTAAGTAATCGAGTCGTAAATAAAAATAAATTTAAAGAGCCATAAACATATTTTTGTTGTTATCTTAAACAGTATTGTGAAATACTTCAAAATAAAAATTCCTAAAATTTCAATAAATTTAGACGGGATATTTTTTATTTTTAGGTTCAACAAAAAAATTTTAACGAAACAATTTTCAAAGTTTTGGAAAAGGTATTTATTTAGACTTAAATATTTACTTAAGTAATGGCATAATGGCATAAAATGGGAATGGGCCGGAAATGCTACTTTCAAAAGAGAAGATTCTATAAATATCGACCAACAAACGGCATGTAGGAGTGGAAAAAAAAGAGGACTCATTATGTCGATGGACCCTAGCGATGAACATAAAAATGATTTAACCTAAATAGTGAAACAAACAATAAGAATATGTACTTTAATAAAAAAAAAATAGACTAGGACAAATAAGAGACTGCATACGAAAATTGAACCCGGTACTATGGGATAAGAACATCAGCATGAAAACAAAGAAAAAAATATATAATACCATGACAAGAAGTATCCTCATTTATGGGTGTGAAAATTGGACAATGAATAAGAAAACCAAAAACAAAATAAAAGCAACAGAGATGGAATTCCTAAGGAGAAGCTGCAGAGTAACAAGAAGAGATAGAATAAATAACATGGAGATTAAGAGGAGAATGGGAATGAACTCCCACATAATACTACATCGAACAGAAGAGGTTAACCTGATACGGACATGTCAGAAGAGCAGACCAAAATCGGTGGATAAATAGAATAACAGAGTGGAGCCCGATATGAAGAAGAAAGAGAGGCAGACCCCGAAGATCTTTCAGAGATGAAGTGGACGAAGCAATGAGTAGAAGAAACCTACAGGAAGGGGACTGGCTAAACAGGAAAAATTGGAGAAAACGGTTGAGCGAAGGAATACAGTGAAAATTGTGGAAATCCTTATATATATATATATATATATATATATATATATATATATATATATATATATATATATATATATATATTGCGATATTGTACTGTGTAGTGCCCTTTGCTATGTCGTATTCGACTATAGGATTCATTCAGTTGTTAATTTTGTATTCAGCTAGAATCCTATTATAAGTCAATAAATCAAAATTTGTCTTTTAGTTAAACTATTTTTATCTCTAATGTCCTATAACATCTCATATGTAACTATACGTTCTTTAATAATGAAGAAACTATGTACTGGCCTTTTATTTCTATCTTAATATATTCGTGAGTTCCTTCCTCTTTATTTAACGTATCACACGCTCCAATCGGACCAATACCAAAGGAGATATGCTGCAATGCTCTCCTAGCAATGCCGCAAAGTGTTTTTTGTTGGTCTCAACATATTCTCTTCCGCCTCTTCTTTCCAATGATGTATCATACGATCATAACCTTAACATTTTCTTATGCGATTTTACATGGGAAATGAAGCACAAACTGTATATCAGCCTTTTTACAGGTATAGTTTGTTTTTAATTTTATTTAATTCTATTTACCTTTATTTGATTTTATTTAATTTTGTTTGATCTTACTTAGTTTTAATTTTTGACCGTTTGAGTTGACGTTTATTGAACGTCTCTTTATTTTTATAGTTCTTCTTCTGGATGTGCCTACTCATTACGAATGTTGACGATCATCATGGCAATCTTTATCTTATCTGCAGCAGCGCGGAAAAGCTGCACAGATGTTGTATTGAAACAGATTTTGAGGTTCTTTAACCAAGATGTTCTTCTTCTTCCTGGACCTCGTTTCCAAATAGTTTTCCTTGCAGGATGCTTGAAGGAGAGCATATCTGGATTCATTTCGCATAATATGTTCGAAGAACTGTAACTTTCGAGATTTGATGGTGGTCAGTACCTCTTGGTTCTTATTAATTCTTCTAAGGACCTCTTCATTTGTGACTCGGTCAGTCCACGGGATCTTAAGCATTCTCCGATATAGTCACATCTCAAATGCTTTCAGTTTTCTGCACATATCTTCGTTCAAGGTCCACGATTCAACACTATAAAAAAGGTCAGAGAAGACGTAGCATCGCAGCATTCTTACTTTTGTACCAAGAGAGAGGTTGTGACTCTTGAAGAAGGCCCCCATTCGATTAAAGGTGGATCTAGCTTTTCCGATGCGTGCTCTAATCTCCAGGTTGTTGGTCCATTCTTCATTTATTATGATGCCGAGGTAGTTGTAGTGCGTCACTCTTTCTACAGGGGATTGGTTGACGTAGAGTTTACCTTCTGTTATCCTTTTCTTGCTAATTATTATAAGCTTTGTCTTCTTAACGTTTATATCGAGTCCATATTATTGAATGTACTACGTGATTTTGTTCATAAGAACTTTTAGTAGAATACCTTTTTCAGTTTCGTGCTTCGATAAATATTCTTTCAAGGTACCGATTGAAGATTAGAGGAGATAAAATACAGCCTTGCCTCACTCCACGCATGATTTTCACATAGTCAGTATGTTCACCTTCAACTCTGAGATTTGCTGTCCGATTCCAGTAAAGATTTCTAATTATTTTCAGATCTGGGTTGTTAATTCCTGTTTATTTTAGTATGATGAAATCAAAAAGTAGAAAAGATATGGAAAAAATTGGACTAGAAGGCCAGAAAAAGAAAATGAATAACAAGAAGAAATGAAGAAAAATCACATATCGAGCCAGAGAAGATCTCAGTACATAAAGAAAAGCGAAAATAAAGAAAGAACAAACTTTTCAAGCCATGGGCCTCTAAGGCCTTTAGTTCTTTTTTATATATATATTACTTTTCCTCCTACTCTAATATTGAAATCCCTCAATAATATCAATAGGCAATATTAAAAAAATGCAATACCGTTTATATTTTATAAGTCCCGTATACTAGTTGTTTACGATTTTTTAAATGAAATATCCCAACATAATTTTATGAACGCCTAATTTTCTTTACTCCAAAATGCGAAGTTGTCACGAAATTCGCGAAAATGTTATTGTAAAAGGTGTCGCTTAATGAAGTACTGACATGGGAGAGATATATTTACCCTTGTAGATTAACAAACTTAGCTCTTTGGTTGGAAATAATTGAAGGAATGCTGAAACTGTGTTAATCGTTTAAGTTCAATGTTAGTACATACCTTGTTTTCTTAGATAATTAGACAGGGGAATATATATGCACACATAGACGAGAAATATATGCGCATACATGAGATGTACACCTCTAACAAAGTTTTATACCTTATTTACTCAACCGATACGAGAAAATCTCACGTTAAAGGATGGGAGAAAAATATAATAAATATCCAAAGTTCTTAACTTCTCCGTTTAAAATTATTCTCTACATGAGATTGAGTCTGTTTGAAAATAAATAATGTATCCAATGTAATATTAATAATGAGGCCATAAACAAATAACAGAAGAAAGTGAAATCATTATATAGATATTTAGAACATAACGAGATAAAAACCATTAAAACTTTAGTGAGTTTATTCATTTATTTTATATCTCCAGAAACCTTAAGTGTTAAGAGTTATTTCGTAGTAGTTAGACTATGTGAATCCTCGTGAACTTCTCCTCGGCACACTCAAAGAGGTTTTAATTGAATGTGGAAAGGTGGTTTCGAACTAGTAAGTGTGTAAGTAAAAAATGGTACGATTTAAACACAGAAAAGGACTTTATTTATTAAAAAATTTAAATAATTTAAATTTATGCATCAATTCATGATAATATACAGCGCACATCTCAAGTAAATCCCTCCAATATAATTTCGGAACTATAAAACTTAAATTAATCAATGTTTGGGTGTACAAATTAACAGATCTATTTACAGTTTCTATAAAATTTCAGTAAAGATAAAAAATGGTGGACTGCGCCACTTTGTATAATACTTTCAAATGCTTTTATAATGGCAAATATTTCATTTGAAAACTAATTAATTTAATACACTATCACTATGGTAAACGAATATAAATATTTAGGTTTTAGGTTTATAAATATTACGTATATCAATCAAGGATTTTAAAAGGAAATCAATGTTTTGCGCTTGCTCTCCAAACGGAGCTGAGGCCAGAATCAACAAATTTCCGAAATGTTCTACAAGTGCTCTATGATTACCTTTCTGGTTCTATCTTTAATACGAAACAACTTAGTCTTGATCGAATATAGTGTAAAGCTATAAAAATATGTTTGGGAGCCACGGTATCTTCACCAAATCATTCTATTCCTTCAAGTTTTCGAAGTCAGTTTTTAGCAAACAAAAGTCTATTGAAATATGAATGTTAAAACAGTGATTTCGTTATAAAGCAAATTACTGAGTAATCACTAAAGTATAATAGATCAGAATTTCTGTATCTGATTGACCTAAAGAAAGCGTTTGCAGAGTAAGACAAAAATGTAATCCATCTTCTGTATAATAGAGACGTTTCCCTAAATATTATAAAAACTATCGAAAATATCTACCAAAGCAACGAAATGGAAGTCAGAATAGATGAACAACTTACATAACCTACAGAAAAAGGCAGCGGAAAAAGACAGGGTGGTCTATTATGTGCCACTGTTTGGTCTGTGAGTACACTGCGGTCCCAGTATAGCTTGTAGTTGTCATTCTCAAGTATACTTTCAGGAACGTATTGATAATATGGGAGATGGTTTGTTGGGAGAAGTCCCAGTTTGATGGCTATCTCTTGATGAAGGATCTTTTCTACTGAGTCGTGCCGTTTCTTATATTCAGTTGCAGCAAATGCCTGGCAGCCCCCGGTAAGGTGTTGGATGGTTTCTTGAGCTTGACATCCATATCGGCATTTGTCATTTTGGACCTCAGGGTCTTTGACGATATATTACAGGTAATTTTTGGTTGTTATAACCTGATCCTGAATGGCGAGTAATGAACCTTCTGTTTCAGGGAACAACTTTTCTGATGTCAGCCAATAGTTCAACGCTATATTGTCGACATGGTCTTGACTGACTTCATTAGGATGTCGCCACTGTTTTCAGCATCTGATCTAGGTGGCTTCGAGTGGAAGCCAATAGTTTTAAATCATCCATATACAATAGATGATTTAGCTTTGCCACAACGCTAGTGTTATTTTTGATGCTAAAACCTGTGTCAGTTGAGTTCAGTAGCTGCGATAGGGGCTCAACGAATCTCCTTGACATAGGCCCCGGTTGATTGCAATATTTCCAGTTTCGATATTGTTTTCACCAGGTATTTGAAGGTGAATTTTTGTCTTCCAATCTGACATTATATATTTTAAAAATGTCACTATGTTATCATCGACTTTATATGTTTTTAATATATATCTATAAGCCATTCATACGGCACTGAATCAAACGCTTTCTGGTAGTCGATGAAAGCAGTAAAGAGATTCCTTTTTTTGCTATATCCTTGGTTAGAAATGATAGAGTCGATGATAAGTTGTTCTTTGCAGCCCATGGAACCCTTAGCGCACCCTTTCTGTTGAGGCTCTATGATATTGTTTAGAGCACAGTGTTGGTAGATACGCCGGGCTACACAGGATGTGAGCAATTTATACAGAGTTGGAAGACAAGTAATTGGGCGATACTTGGTTGGATCTTGGGTGTTATTTTGATCTTTTTGTATTAAATAAGTTGTTCCCTGGGTTAGGAAAGATGGTATTTCCTGCGGATTAGAAATACTGTGAATAATTAATGCTGATAAGCACTCATTAATACTCCAGATCTTCTTAAGCCAGAAGTTCTAAATGCTGTCTGGTCCAGGAGATTTCCAGTTATGAAGCTCTTTGATAATATTTGAAACTTCTTCAGTAGTAAAGAGTTCGTAGGGAACAGTAATTATTATTATTAAATTATTATCAAGAACTTATTGATAATAAGTTTCCATTGCCTCGAAATATTACAGCTTTCCTGTCTTCAGATAAATCGGTACTTGATTCCATTCGCATTTCAATTAAATAAAATTGTTGCATCTTATTCGCTAAATATAAATAAAATTCAACTAACTTAACTAATCTACCTGTTTAAAGATTTATTGCGATTTAGCGACATTTTCATTAAAATCGGCGGATTGACACCACATTGTAACATAATTTAAAATGGGATCAGAAAACACTGAAGTAGGCGCAGTTTCCCATATCTTGTTCTGCATAATTGTTGGCTTTTCCAAATAGTTCGTATTGTACCTCTAAGTCCATTGGTCTATTTACTAAGTACTGATTTGACTGAGATATAATTCTCACGTAGTTTGTATATTGTAAATTTTCAGACAATTGCGACCAGCAGTTCGTGAGAGTTGCATTTTTATATAAACCAAGAAATTATTTGACTAGCATTAGGGTAATGTTCCAATAAAAATGTTTCAGGTGGCATGTCACAGGTATATTCATAATCCGAACTAACACTGACAAATATTACATTTTGTTTTTCTTTCTGAAAATACAAATACGACAATGTGTCTGGTAATGCCCCAATAATCGTTACTCTGGTTTTTAATGTCTTGTTTCGTGTGAAAGGTTTATTTAAATGGAAAACGCCATGAATTGTTAAAATGTGTAGACACAATGTAATCAGTATGAAACTATAAAAATTATTTTAAAGAAAATTTTGTAAAGTTGTATAAAAGTTATAATTGTTTAGATTTTAAACAAGTCCAATTTGTGCTACCCTAAACAGACTATTATATAGCCAATTTGGCCAGAAAGCAATCGATTCAATCGTTACTTTTTATTTTTAATTTTTAAGTTCAACCATCAATAATAGGTGATGGATTCGACCCTTATTACATGAAAGTTCGTTTTATGTAACTATAAAACACTGAAAACTGTTTATTATTTATTATAATATATTATAATATATTATCACATAATAAGATAAAATGCGTTAGGCTTTCACGGCCATCGTCTAAAGTTATATCCAAACTATAAAGTTATACCCAAAGAAGATATTATCGCTAATATAGAGTCTGCGATTCGCAACTTACCGATCGAAAAAGCTGAAGAAATAAGAACAGAATCAGCGAGAATTTTGCATAAAGCTGGCACCGAAAAATAACCTGGGTCACCAAGAAATCCGTGTCATAAACTCGTTAAACGCAGACAAAGAGGTTGTAACTTTACCAGCAGACAAGGGAAACGCCACCGTCGTAATGAAGACAACCGACTACAAAACGAAAATACAAAATCTTCTAGATCCTGCGGTATATAAAAGACTTAAAAAAGATCCCACAGCAGTCACCTTAAGGCGGGTACACATATGCGAGCAGAACTGTTCGCGAACCGTTTGTGAACGCTATATTCGTTAATGTGTACGGCAGAAAAAACCGCTTGCGTACTGTTTCATCGTGACTCGTCGCGAACCAAATTGTTGCGGTTTATTCCACGACTTCAAAGGAAGCTCGTCTTTCAGTTTGGACGGCGCTTACTAAACGCAGCGAACATTTTTATTGTGTCATCAAATCGACATCGTGTGAATGACGTGTTCCTTCCTAGAGAGACGTGAGAAAACAGTAAACTGATTATTGTACATATTTTTATTTTTGTTAAACAAGCAAAAACAGGAACATAAATCAGTACCCAAATTATAAATAAAATGAATCATTTCGCACATGTGTGTTCGTTGTTGGTTTGTCGCTTTCCATGGATCGAGATAAGTATGCGATCAGTACGATGTAGAATATTTTTCAAGGATCTGTACGCGTACAGTACGTATACCGTTTGGCTCGCATATGTGTACCCACCTTTACGGAAAATCAATAGACTTATTAAATTTTCGTCCATACCAGAGGATACAAAGCCAAGAATATGCAACAGCAAAGCAGTCCCACCACGCTTGTATGGCTTACCGAAAATATACAAAGACGATGTACCTCGTCCTCTTTCCAATGCTCTTTCTGAACAATTTTCTTTTTGGCACCTTTTGACACCGCGTTATCTAAAATAGCTTTACGACAAACCATTGCTTTAAAATACACTTAAACTTACAGTTTAAAATATAACATAATCTCAATCACATTGTCGGAAATTCACCAAAACAGAGTTGATTTAGAGGCACAAATCTTTCTCGGCTGTGCCAACACTTTAAAAAAAGTGTTATATCAACGTAGAAAACCGTAATATCGTAGAAAAAATTGGGAGACTGACAGAGGACAACATAAAGGGTTCAATTCTGTGTTCTCCAGAAGAAGAGCCAATAGGCCCTTATTCTAGCCACCGTCTCATTTACCCTAAGACACTATTTTATTGAGAATAAGCCACAATTGAAGGTTAAAATAAATTTATTAACGTTTTAATTTCCACTTTGGAAATGAAAAGTGGCTTATTCGCAATAAAATAGCATCTACTTTAAAATGCCGCAAGAAACTAGCTTCAGAACATCATTTACCCTTGTATGAGAGCACAAAATATGTAAAATTATTTATTAAACCTACGCGTCTGCGCTAAGGTTGACAACATCGCACAGTATATGGTGTAATGTGACCTCTATTATTGTAACAAGAGAAATATTTTTAGGAGACACATATAACAAAAATCAAAAACATTAAGTGGGTTCTGCTCTAGTTAACCCTTTTTTAATCCTTCTAAAAATGTATAATTTGGTATTACAACATTGACCCAGATAGTCTTATTACAATAAACCAATACGACCAAGAAGTGAGTAATAAAGTCGAACAAATTATGTGCCTGCAGGTAGAGTCACGATGTATGTAATTGCCCATTTTAGATAATCTTATCTCAACTTACCAAAGATAAGAGAATAATTGGTCCCAATCATGAACAACTGTTAGAAATAGCCGCGTACAAGAGTTATCACGGTATTACGTAAAGATTTTGTAAGTTTCGTGGAAAATATTTCTTTTTGAATAGCTAAAAATTATTTTTACTTAAAAAATGAATTAAACGATATTACGAAATAGTCATTTAATTTTCAGAAATGTGAAATTTGCATATACGATATAAAGTCGAACAATTATTATTTTCGAATTATATTCATTAGTATAAAAGGGAAAACTTTTAAAAATTTCGACCAGTAATTCCAACAACTATCAAAATATTTTACAAAATCCATGCCTATATAGATGCAGGATGACTCCACAAGATACCTATTCCAAAAAAGAATAAACTAAAAAATCAGAAACACATATATCACAGAAAGTGATGGAGTTGAAGAAATCTGAGAACAAATTAAGTCTAATAGCTTAGCCTCAGCCAAGGAAGTTCTTGGTGAAAGAAAAGTAAATAAAAATAAATCGTTCCCAATTAGAAGAACTCCATGGTTTTGTATAGAAGTGAAGGAAAAATGTAGGTCTGCAAAAGAAAATATGGCGCTTAATAGGAAGTCAAAGAACTAATAGAACCAAAACACATACAAAAGGAGACGTGGATTGACTACCTAAAAAAGATCTATGCAGAGGAATAACAAACGACGTTAGAACCGGAAACACCAGTAATTATCACAAATGAAGAACTTAATATAAATATATAGGAAACCCTGAAGAACAGAAAATCAGCAGGTAAAGATGGGATACCAAATGACTTACTGAAATATTGTGGATCAGCAATGACAAAACAACATTAATTAACCCATGAAGGACGAAGTTTTCGAAAATTTTTATTTTACATAAATAATACAAATAACTCTGATGAATGGACAAAACTTACTTAGAAAAAGACAAAAATAATTATTAAATATATTAAAACCTAAAAATATTGCCTGTTGCCAAATGGCAACACTAGGTTCCTATGGCTACATTAACCGAATGAAATAAAAGTAAAAAATATTCTATGAAATTGAGAGATATTCGGCAAAAAACTTTCTATAGCTGTGTATGAAATTTAACATTACACTTTGTGCACAAACCTACTTCACATTTGGCGCATCTTGTTTTCATGATCGACCTGCATTCTTCACCTGCACACCTAATTTTCTTTTTATTTGGTACTGGTTTCAGTAAATGCCCAACTCCATCGTATCTAATATCATCAGATACTCTATGAAAGGAACGACTTGAGAGTGAACTAGACGGTCGGCCACCTTGTTTTGCAGGCACTCCGTATTTGGTCAGATAGGCTTGCACAATTTCACGCCTAAACTCTAACTGTGTCAACTTGTTGCCGGATTTTTTATGTAGCACCCACGCATTTTGTATAGTCGCATCTAGCATCCAGGTAATCAAGCTCCAGTACCATTTTTTTGCCCTCATTCCTATTTTAAAGCGGTTTATATTTTCGTCCATTAGGTCGGTGCCCCCCATTGCATTATTATAGTTACCAATCAGGCATGGACTTTAAACCTGGATGATTTTCTTTTCAGCTTGTGAATATCTTTTCACGAGCGATTGTGGTTCCACCCCATAACATGTTGACGCTACACTTACGACGCTGTTATCCAACCATCTTACAACTATAATACCAGTTTCTCTCTCGAGAATCGACTCTACATAGCGTTCATGACCATTGCATTACCCATATCGCCTTTCGTATCCCAGTAAAATTTTTTTCCCGGGAGCCAATTATACCCCGATAGAATCAAAATGGCAAAGAAACACCTCATTTCTCCTGCGGAAATTTTGGGGTCGGGAAAGTTCTTCTGTAGTGCATAACTCGTGCATTGGTTGAGAATGTAACTAATTATATCCTCGTCGAAAAATAATTCGAACATCTCGACAGGTGTCAACGTATTGAATGGTTCGTAGCTATATTCTGGGAAACTAGCTGCATTGTTGACCAAATCACCCGTTATCCAATTTAGGGACTCGTATTCAATTTTCTTCACTTGAGAGGTAGTTTGTGGGATGAAACTTCCGCTGCTTTCCTGGGAAATATCCATCGCTTGAACTGCATCTTCTTCGATGTCGTCATCCTCCTTGTCTGCTTCTTCGCCATACATTTGCACCTCAACATTTGCTTCCAGCTGTTTTCTAGACAGATTGTCGATGAATCCTCCCCCATCCTCCTCGCCAGAATCTTCATCAGTGAGGTCTCCAATATTTGGGGGCTCAACATAAATATTTCTAACGTTGACGTCATCTTCGTAAACCATGTTCAAAGCTTCTTGTAGAGAGAAACCCCGCCTGAAAAAACAAGATGCCTGTAGATACTAGCGTTGCCATATGGCAACGCGATGAATAAAAACAAAATATTGTAAAAGATCGCTTTTTTTCAAGGGTTGTCAAATATTCACAGAGGGAAAATGACCTTTCTATTAGAGCATAATTGTTACTTTAGCCACTTAGATGTAATAGTTATTCAGAAGTAATTGACAAATTGAGCTACTTACACAAATCTTATATCCATTTTTACAACTATCAAAAACGGTGACTATAAAATCTCACAAACACCAACGAATTAAGTTTTTGTTAGGTGTATATCTTCAAATCACTTATTTTCTGGAGACCGGCACGTTCTTGGAAACAAAACAAACTAACATAACCTCAAAATAATAAGATTCGTACGTCAATACCAGTATTGCCATATGGCAACTCCAGTCGTTCATGGGTTAATAAAATTATAAAACACAATAAAATACCGGAAGAATGGAGAACGAGCGAACTAATTCTACTATCAAAAAAAGGAGAAAAAAACAGCCAGAAAACTACAGAAGTATAAACATGTTAAATACTACGCTAAAACTTACAACTAAAATTTTACAAGTGCTAATAAATCAGAGGATAAGTTTAGCAAATGAACAACAGGGTTTCCGTAGTAGAAAATCATGTACAGATGCAATTTTCATTATAAAGGAAATTACTGAGAAATCACTAAAGTATAATAGACCAGCTTTAAGGTGTCTGATTGACCTAAAGAAAGCGTTTGACAGAGTAAGGGTTAAAGATGTAATCCATTCTCTGTATAATAAAGAAGTTACCCTAAATATTATAAAAATTGGCATCAGTATTGAACAAATATTGGGAATAAAACACCTAAAAATTACACTGTCTAGCTATGGAGATCTGGACAAAGAAGTGAGAGATCAAGTATAAAAAGCTAGACTGGCAGTATGTCTTAATAACACTAGGTAGCGAAACAGACACATTAACACTGAGATGAAGTCAAGAATTTATAAAGCCAGTGTAAGACCAATAATGACATATGCCTTAGAAACAAGACCCAACACAGCCACAACGCAAAGGCTACTGGAAAGGGCGGGCATGTTTTCGACGCTGAAGTACCTGAGGGTCTTAAAAGTACCCTTGTTTTGGACGCTGCCGGAAGGATTATCGCTGGTACCAGATATTAGATATAATTAGGGTTTAATGATGGTCATTGAAATTTACTTAGTTACTAGTTATTACTTTGTCAGAGAATAGTGAAAAGTGAACATGGAAATTTCAACGTTAGTAAGTAATCGTGGTAAAATTTTGCTCAAAGTGAACAGTTTTACTTTTTCTCAAGATAAAGTACTAAAATCGGGAGAAACATATTGGAGGTGCGTAAAACGGTCGTGTAAAGCGAAGATATTCACGAAAGGGCCAGAAAAGTTAGTGATCCGAAGTAATCTAGAACATAATCACGAGTGTGATATCAAGACGCTTAATAGACAGATTGTGCGTAGCAGTGCCAAAAGGAAGGCTAAGGATAATTTGACCGAAAGACCGTCCAAAATCATACATAGTGCGTTGAAAGAAAATGTACATTCCTTGAGCCACATGTCTGTTAAAGACGTTAATTTAATACGAAATCAAATATACAGTGAACGGCGAATGGCTCAACCGAAACTGCCCAAAAGTAAAGAAGAAACTATTGCTGCGGTAAATATTATGAATATCAAAACACTTAAAGACGAGAATTTTATATTTGCGGTTAAACTAAGTTCTAACATTATCATCTTCTCGTGTAACACTAACATGCGTTTTCTGTGCGGCAGTGAAACGATTTATATGGACGGTACATTTAGTTACTGTGCTCAATATTTCAAGCAATTTTTTACCATACATATATTTATCAATGGACATTATATACCATTGTGTTATTGTTTACTTCCCGACAAATCGGAACAAACCTATATAAAACTATTTAATGTTTTGAAACGCAAATGTGAAGTAATTGGTCTAAAATTCAATCCAAAAATCATTTTCTCCGATTTTGAAATTGCTATCCACAATGCTGCGCGTTTTGAATTTCTAAATGTGCACATTAAAGGGTGCCGTTTGCATCTTATGCAAGCTTGGTATCGTAATATCGGTGGTTGTGGCTTAATTCGGGAATATAAATTGGCAGACAGTAAAATATCTAAATGGCTGAAATATATTTTTGGGCTGCCATTTTTACCTCCCTCAGAAGTCTAAGAATCTTTCATATATGATTTTATGGCTATTCAAGAGGATTCAAAAATTGAAAAGTTTTCCGACTACTTATTGGACAACTACATTGGCGACCACGACCACGCAACATTTTCGTCGGAGATGTGAGAATGCGATGAGTGAGAGTTTACAATTAACAACCAATGCTTGTGAATCGTTCCACTCGCGTTTTAATGATAATTTTTACCGTGCTCATCCAAATATTTTCCATTTTATTGATGTTTTAAAAAATTTTCAAACTGAAACTTACATTAAAATTAATAGTGTCTGTAATAGTGAAAGTAATAGACTTAAAGATCCAAAGAGTAGAAAAAAAATTATGTTCGTTAGAAATATGATACATGAGTATCAAACTAACTGTATCGATCGATTCCATTTCGTAAAATGTATGTCGTATTTATTTCAAAGTGACAAATAAACCTTATCAAGCTTAATCTATAGAATTTTATTACCTGACTTTCCATTTACATTTCAATTACACCCAGCGTCCAAATCATGTATGCAGAAACAGGAAATTTTATTTTTCAGTGTCGAATTTTAAATTTAGCGTCCAAATCATGCACGCCCACTGGAAACCGCAGAGGAGTAGTGAGAAGAATTACAGAAAATACCTTAAAAGGTCAAAAGAGAAGTGAAGACATTAGAAGAAAATGTAACATACAGTGTATAAACAATTGGACACAAAATAAAAAAAAAGAATGAAATATCCACATAAGCAGAATGGAGAAGACCCGCGTCGTCAAAATAGCAAGAGATAAGTCTCCAATCGTCAGAAAAAGTATCGGACGACCGCGCAAAAGATGGAGTGACAACCTTCTATAGAGGTATTAATCCGACAATGAACAAGCAGAATTGCTTATAAAGAGGAACAAGAATAATTCCGATGACGGACATAGAAAACAATTACTTGTGTGTGTGTGTTTAGATTAATAACCTTGGTTTAGACCAGGGATGGCCAACCCGCGGCACGCGTGCCACTCTGTGGCACGATTGAGTCCTATCAGTGGCACGCGTAGCGTTTTGGATTAAAACACTTTCAAAAAAATTAAAACTTGAAAAACAAAAAATAATAAGAAGAAACTTGGTAGGTTTACGGAAGTTACGATAGATGCGGCATCATTGCATCCTCTGGCGAGCGATATTGCTGCGATTGGTGCACGCGATCGTGTTCGATATGTCCACGAGTAAGCCTTCGACTTCAAAACGAAAATACGAAGATGATATTGCAATTCGCGATTTTCAACCTGCTTGGGAAGAACAATTTTTATTTACTAATCGTAATACTTCAAAGCCTGTTTGTTTGATATGTGGATTGTCTGTAGCAGTTCCGAAAAAATTTAACCTGGAACGACATTATAAACAACTGTATAAGGACTTCAGCAACAAATATCCTATTGGTTCACCTTTGCGAGCCGACTTTATTGAAAAAAAAAAGAAAACCCTAGCCAGCCAACAGTCACTGTTTCAGAAGAGAAGTGATGAAATGGAAACTATGGTTAAAACATCATATGAACTTTCTCTGCTGTTAGCCCGGAAGAAAAAAGCCTACTCTGATGGAGAGGAGATAATTAAAAATAGTCTGGCAATATTTGCTAAAAATGTGGGAGATGTAAAGATCAAAAATATGGTCGATAATATTGCATTATCCCGAAATACAGTCATGCGCCGTATAGATGATATGGGCCAGGATGTTGTTTTCCAAATTATAAGTGGATTAAAATCCTGCAAATTCTTTTCTTTAGCGTTGGATGAAAGTTGTGACAACACAGAAAATGCGCAGTTAAGCATTTTTGTCCGTTATACCAATGATAATTTTGAAAATGCCGAAGAGCTTCTGGATTTGCGCCAACTAGTCACAACAACAGGAGAGGACATTTTTCAACAGCTTAAAAACGTAATCGAAGTCAACAAAGTTGAATGGTCAAAATTAGATAGTGTTTGTACAGATGGAGCTCCTTGCATGGTTGGTAGACTAAAGGGGTTTGTTACATTACTGGAAAACTATTTGGGAAGAAAAGTTTTTAAGTACCATTGTATTATTCACCAGGAAGCTCTTTGTGCCAAGGACCTAAACATGTCATCTGTTGTTGACCCTGTAACACGCTGCATTAACAAAATACGAGCTCGGGCATTGAATCGACGACAATTTCGAGAACTGTTCGCGGAAGAAACGGAGCAAGATGGAGAGTTACTTCTCCATTGCAGTGTGCGCTGGCTCTCCAAAGGAAATGCACTCGAAAGGTTTTGGAACTTGAAGGAGTGCGTCTTAAAATATTTGCAAGAAAACAATGAACTACCCAGTGAGTGCTCGTTACTTAATGATAAAGATTGGCTTTGAGATTTAGCTTTTCTCACTGATATTATGAGACATTTAAATTTATTAAATTTAAGATTACAGGGAAAAAATTGTATTTTTCCTACTCTAGTTGGTCATATATCTTCTTTTGTGAATAAACTTATGCTTTTTTGTAACGATTTTGGAGAACAGAGATTGACACATTTCACATTAATGCAGGAATTAGCCAACAAGGTCAGTAGAACTCCAAATTATGACAAATTTAAAAACCTTATATCTATTTTGCTAGGTTCATTCAATACCCGGTTTGAAGATTTTCAAAAAGACAAAATGAATGTTGACCTTTTCATAAATCCTTTTTCTATTTCTCTGCAAGATATCAATTGTTACTCAGCTGAAATACAGATCGAAATTCTTGATTTACAGAACCACACTGTACTAAAAACCAAATATAGGGAAATTATTTCAACTGTTACTGATCCCAATTATATTGAATTTTGGAAATTTGTACCAGCAAACAATTTTCCTAATTTACACGAGTTAGCTCTAAGATATTTTTGTAGATTTGGTTCAACGTACGTTTGTGAGCAAATGTTCTCTATTATGAACATAATAAAATCAAAATATCGGTCACGATTAACTGACATGCATTTAAAAAATCTAATTCTGTTGGCTAGTTCCGAAATTAATCCCAATATAGATGAATTAATTAAAAAAATACAAGTTCAAATACCACATTAAATAAGTAACTGTTTAATAATTTGAATTTTAGATAATAAGAAAATATTTAAGTTTTTTTGTTTAACGTTTTTATTTTATTTTTATTAACAATAAAGTAAGTTTTTTGTTATGTTTTACTTATTACGTTATTTTTTAAACTATCTTGACTAAACGGAAAAATGTGGAATTTACATAAGAAATACATATTGTACCGTATATTATCAATGTTAGTATGTCGAAAAATTTTAGTGGCACGCCAAATTTTTTTTGTTCTTATATTGGCACTCGACTTAAAAAGGTTGGCCACCCCTGGTTTAGACCAATTGGCTAGCTCAAAATTTTATAAACAATTACTTAATGTTTGCAATGGATTATTTTTCAAAATGGTCTAAAATTTCACATCTTCTTAATCAAATCTTAGGTATTAAGAAAACTCACACTACTTTAACCCGGGATACTTTATTCCTGCTATCCTATAAATGTTTCGAACATGGAGCAACCGGTTGATCTCCATCTACGATGATCACCGATGATAAAAATGAAGATTCCTTAAGATATTATTTTTGGAAGATTAACGTACATCTTATTAATTTTACCTAGTAAATATTAACGTACATCTAGTAATTTACTAGTAAAATTGATAAATTCAAGGCCAGACTCGGCATGAATGCTACAGGTGCAACGTTCAAAAGGTGATCCAATCTGGTTATTCAATCCCACACGTAAGAATGGGCTTTGTCCGAAACTTCAATAAAATTAGCCCGTACACATTCCTGCAGAAAATAAACGATCTAATCTACTGCATTTAGTTTTCATCCAGAAGTAAACCTAGGATAGTGCTCCATACCATGGAACTGATCCACCCTGTTGGATTCAATCGTTTTCTGATAGACCAGTTATTCGAGACTAACAACTATAGCAATGTTACGAAATTTCCGTAAGATTTATCCAACATAAGAGAAGTTTATTGATGAAAAAGAAAAAACGGAAAAAAGTATATAAACATATGTTTTTGACGGTTAGGATATGTTGTAATTGAGTTTTTGAAGTTTATAATTGTTATTATGTTAAAATACTGTAAACAAGTTGGTGTTGAATAAACTTATTTTAAAGATGTGTAACAATAATATTTGTGAAGGAAGTAAGAAGCTGATAGAGAAGCTTTTAAAATCAAAGAAGCAGTCATAATTTTCCCAATACTTATTTTTTTAAATACTATATTTTTACTGCATGTACTTCCATCCCATCTACTTTTTTCTCTCATTCTCATTTAAGAGAAGACTTATTAGTAAGACTATTATTGGTAATAAAAATTCATGATGAAGTGTAAAAGAGAAGGTGCAATGGCATCACTTAATATTTTTTTGTAGGTTTTTGGCTAGGATTAGCATAAAGTAAGAAGAAAAAAATAAGTTGGAAGTACATTAAAAAATGTATCAAGAGGAACATGAAACGAAGAACATAAGGAGGCTTTATGATTGTTATTGAATGATTATTTAATCCATATTATTATTATGTACTTACTTTGTAAAAAATTAATATTAAAATTTATTTATATATCTACAATATTCCAAGATTATAAATATTTAACATAATACAACCAATAGAATTCTTACAGATAAAGTCATGAATCAACAACAAACCGCTTGCCCTTGATAATAACCTGCGAAATTGATTACACGATTTAATGTAGCTCCATGAATTTTTATCACGAATATTTTGAAGTGACAATATTTTTTGTGTTGTCTAGGTAAGTGTCATTGGTGCGAAAAAATCGGTAGTAGTTGCGAAGGCAAAAATCTCGTAAGATGCACAATCATTCCAGTTTAAATTTAAGTGTGATGTCAAATCGTTAGAATTTTTTACGTTGCATAATTTGCCAGCCACGTATCTTTTTTCTTTCTGATAATTTTGAATATTTTGAATTGATATTTCCTAATATATATCTCTAAACCTTCATAGAATATGTTTTATTTAGAAAAGCCATTATTTTCCAGATACCAAAATATTAACGAAAAACCACAAAGAAAGAAGGATCAATTTTTTAGAATTTTCTATACGGAAATGTAAGAAATGTGTTGATGTTTCCCTTGACCAAAACCAATTAATGGAGCAAGATTTAAAAATGGCTAAATTATTTCATGGTTTGACTAGAAAAGACCTGCATTCTCATTTGCGAATCGTAGTCATATTAAACATAATTTTAATGTTTAGACACAAATTGCAGTCAAAAACTAGTATTATGGCTTTCTAAAGAGAGATCCAGAAATTTCTCGGTTCTCGGATCTCGGTTTTTAATAAAGAGCAAGTTATTATTAGCAAGTTTCGAAATTCAACTTTAAGGAAGACCGAATTTTTAACGTTAACGAGAACGGGATTACCACCGTAAAAAAGTCTTGCAAAAAACTAGGACCTAAGGAAGTTAAACAGTTTGGGGGGAAAACAGTTTGGAGAATAACTAGTCACATTTCTTTTCCTATATTAAATAACCGTAGATACCATTGGATTTCTCTTTTAACAATACCTCCTCACACTTCATACAAACTCCAACCATTGGATATAACTTTTTTTGGTCCTCTCAAAGGTAACTCAGTATGATTCAGACTTTTAAGCATCTGGCATCTGGCCTTTCCAAAAAGATAAATTCACGGATGATGACTTTTTAGCCGCAATTTATCATTTACCTGTTGTAGTTGATGATCAGCCGCTTCTGTCTACCTTTTCCAGCGACAACCAAACTAAAGTTGCTGCAGTTCCAAGTACATCCAGCTGCAGCATTTTGGAAAACCTAATTCAGCTTCCTAAACCACCCTAAACAAAAACAATATTATTTAAACAATTGTCCAAATGGACAAAGAAGCAAAGAAGAAACCACGAAATTGACAAAGGAACAAAAAGAAAGGTTTTTAAAGAGAGCAGCTCAGAATATGTTTCAGAAAGTGGACTGTACGATAATGATGAGTAGGACTATCTCGTGTCAGATAAAAATAAGTTCTTTGTATTATGTAGTGATGGTAGAAAAAAAACTAGTTGTGGTACAAGTGTTCGATATGTTGTCAATGGGCTCATGCTATGTGTACAGGAGAGGATATTTGTGATTTCTGCGATGCTTAGATTTTTTTAATATATCTCTAACTTGATTTCTTATCTTTTTTCGTATTTTTGTTTGTACCTTTAATATTTAGGTACAATAAACTACATTTTCCAATTTATTTTTATGTTCTATTATTGTATACAGTTATCCGACATATGCGCACCATTAGCCGAATAGGTCAGGTAATTGTGCGCGTTGCACCAATTGAAAATTTCGCCTCTCACTGTTCTACTGTTCAACCATTCATTAAAAACGGTCTTTACCAATATACCTAGGCCCTTGAAGTATATCTTCAAAAAAGTTGGAAACTGAAATGTTTTAAGTTTTTGCAATATGCTGAATTGGCCTTAGGTGCGCACTAATAGCCGACTCTCCTGTACCTCCGCATGTTCTACAAAGATAAAAGAGTATGCTTACAATTCCCAATCTATGAAGACATCCCCAGTTTAGCAGTGAACCGACTTTCATCCAGAAAACCACTAATACTAGGTTACAGACCGACAGCTAACAGCAGATTATTTTAATGTTACCTCCAGATGGTGCAGACTGAAGGAGCTCTACCTGAAGTATCTCCAATCTTATTAAACCAGTTCAAAAGCCTGATGGTCTTAACCAGCCACGAACCATATGGAAGAGCCTTAACTGAATTAGAACGGAACATACAACCTACATAAACGGGTAAAACTAGACTCTCCAGCTGCGACTGCGGTGCTCCAGATCAAATCATCCAACACATAATGGAGGCATGTATTTTTATCCATAAATACCATAATATTTGTATTAACTTCTGTTTTTGTTTTTTACATCCAATTGCTTTTACTTCAATGTCTCCTCGTACCTACTCGAATCCATTAGTGAATTTTACAGAAAATTTAAAATTTTAATCTAACTTTTTCAAGGCCGTACACTTATCGATTGTGGTAGGGTATTTTAAATTAATGAAGTTAAAATACTGTTACTCGTATGTTCGTGGTAAAACATGGTTGGTTTGGAATTAGATGACTGTATATGTATTATTTATTCATTTTTGATGTAAAGAGAATCGATCCAAAACGATTACTGGAGAAATATGGGAATTTTTTAGTATATGTATACCAAGCTACTTACATTAGAACCCTATACGTAAGTGTATTATTTCAGTAAATATATTATAAATAGTTGCTCCCGATATGGATTCGTTCTGCTTGATAATGTATGGTTTTTATACTCTAGCTACCAGTTTATTAAACTAATGGTCACAATAAAAATTAGAACGAAATGTTCGGTTATAATATCAGAAACCAGGTTTGTTAATAATATTAAATTTACATAATATGATAACTATAAAGAAGTGATAGCAAGAACATAAATTTTTCATTCAAATCAAAACCCCTTTTTAAATATTTTTGTAAGATGATCAATAAATGATTGACCAAATGAGATGACATAGAACATGATATTGATGATTTGACACTTTCAATATAAAATATAACTACATTATTATTTATCTTTTCACAAGGAAACTGAATTCCTATTGTTAGTTGTATACCATGAATCACAAAAAATTTTATTTGAACTTTTATTTGAATTCTTTTATAAAAGGTGAATTAATATAACAAACTCTATCAGGCTACATCACAGAACGTTTTCGGAATAACTATTCCATCATCAGTACTATCCTAAAATAAGCATTACCACTTTAATTAAAGCAAACGTGAAAGTTATTTTTTTTTTGTTTGATAAAACCCTTTAAATGAAGTTACATTTTTGATGTTAAAAAACTAGGATGTTTAAGTTATAAATGGAATTAGCGACATGATAATATAGGACTACACTGAGGTTGCTAGCCATTAAACGAAGTGCCCTCTTTAAGGACTTATTGATAGCAATTAATTAAAATAGCACACGAGGACAAAGGTCTGAACAAAGCAAAGTCAATGTAACCAGAGGTATGTGTCTAAATGTGACTATAGCCAACATTGTGAAGAATTAAGTAAAGTAAGAATTAAATTAATTAAAATTTGATTAATTTTAACAGTTTTTTACTTATTTTCCCTCTCACAATAACGATACATCACTAATTTTAGCCAAATAAGTCACCAGTCACTTACCAATTTTGTTTCTTCTTCTTCTTCTTTTGACATCATAACCCTGGATGGGTCTTTGCCTGTCTGGCTATGTCCTTCCATTCAGATCTCTCTTGTGCCCTTCTTCTCCATTGTCTTATGTTCATTGTTTTCAGGTCGTCTTCCACGTCATCCAACTATCTCGTTCTGGGCCTTCCTTTTTTTCGCCTTCCTATGGGCTTCCATTGTAACATTTTCTTTGTTGTTTTTGCATCGTTTTGTCTCTGCACATGTCCCAGCCATGACAGTCTTTGACTTTTCACAAATCTTACAATGTCATAACCTTCATTTAACTCATTAACCTCGTCGTTTCTCCTGATTCTCCATGTGCCATCTTCCTCTTGTACCGGGCCATATACTTTCCTCAATATTTTTCTCTCGAATGTCCTGAGTTGGGCTTCATCTTTTTTCGTCATTACCCAAGTTTCACATCCATAGGTTACTACGGGTCTAATCAGTGTTCTGTAGATAGTCATTTTGGTTCTTTTGTCTAATAATTTCGATGTCATCAATCTTTTATTAGCATAGTATGTACGATTCCCGCTGGAAAGACGTGCATTAATTTTGCTACTTACGGAGTTCTTCTGATTGATTTCTGTGCCGAGATATGTAAAGGCATCCACTCGTTCGATAGTATAGTTATTTATTGTGATATTATTTTCATTGTCAGTTATTCTTTTGACTGTCATATACTTCGTTTTTGCTTCGTTTATTTTGAGACCTCTTTTTCTTGCTTCAGGATCAATTTGTTTGAACACTTCCATTAGTCGTGGCTTATTCCTACTAATGATGGCTACATCGTCTGCATATGCAGTAATTTGTACTGATTTGGTGTTTATATGGCCGGTTATATTGGTTTTTATGATGACTGCCTTAAGAACTAGGTTGAATAGCATGGTTGATAGGGCGTCTCCCTGTCTTACTCCCCTGTTGATGTTAAACAGGGGAGTCAGTTCTCCATCTACTCTTACTGCGGCTTTTGAACCCTGCAACGTAATGTTTGTTAGTTTTCCATATTTTTGATAATAGCAAATATTTCAATATTTTTATTCGCTAGATGGGATATCCAAAGATGCTTTTCTTTTTGGTCAAATTACTGTTAAACCTGCAAAAAGAAGATATACAAAGAAGGAAACATCAAGAAAACAGAAGACGAGGAATAACAGATTACAAGATGAAAATGGAAATGATCACAAAGTATGTAAAGAATTGTTTAAACGTCTTAGATGTTAGCGATGGCACAATAACAAATGCTTTAAACCGAAAAGAATATACGGAAATACTATATATAGAATATATGAATACGGAATAAGAATATCGGATAAACGTGGTAAACATGAACCACATAATAAGAGAAATAGAGATGATGCAGATTACCTAATGGAGTTTATTAACAAATTTCCAGAATATGAATCAAATTATTGTAGGCATCACACAATTAAAAAATATTTGCCTCCAAATTTAAATATGGCCTTATTGTATAATGAATATAAAAAATCTGGTGAAGTTGTGGAAAAAAATCATTGCCTCTTTTTGTCTTTAGATATACTTTTAATCTATCATTTCACAGGCCACAAAAGGAAACAATGTCAAAAATGCGACTATTTTAAAACTCTGCTCAAAAAATTAAATGAAGGGAAAAAGAAAAATAAGATTGAAGTGGAAAGGAACATACACAAAAAATCAGAAGTTGTGAAGCAATTAAAGAAGAAAGAAAGTGAAGCAGCAAAAAAAAGAAGAAAAACATGTTGCAGTTTTTTATCTACAGAGAACTTTGGCAGTGCCAGTTCTGTCTAAATCTGTAGCTTACTACAAACGACAGATGTTGGTTTTCAATTTGTGTGTCCATAGTGAAGTTGAAAATATTGGGCATATGTTTGTATGGAACGAAAATGTTGTTTCGAGTGGTGCTCAAGAGTGTCCTGCTTGATCAAGTATATTTCTTTATTGCCTGAAATAATATCCATCCTAAATTTATATTATGATAGTAGTGGAGGACAAAATACGAATATAAAAGTCGTTTAAGGTCTTCTTATTGAAATGCAAAGAAGCAAAGTAAAGGAAATTAATCTATAATTGTTTGTTTTTGGACACAGTTTGTGATCAAAATTTTGGTTGAAAAGGAAAAAATATATCACGAAAATATGTTTATGCCAGACGACTGGAAAAATGTAAAACATTTAACAGAAAAAGGAGCCTAAATTTTGTACTCATAACATGAAACAAAAAAAAGATTTTTTCAGTACCAAAAAATTTGAGCACGACATCGAAAATAGAAAGAAAGCAATTACAGAAGAAAAAGTAGAATGGCTTGAAATTTCCAGGATTCAGTTACGACAATTTGACCCGAGAAAAATGTATTTTAAATACAGGGTGAGTCATGAGGAACTTTACATACTTCTACCATATGTAGAGTCCCTCAGGGAGCATATCATGTGGCCACTAAAAAATGTCAACTCCTCTTCTTTATTAATTAACAGGGTGATGTGTGTAATTGACCATTTATTTCATTTTACTGTAGTGTTTATACGGCTCATTTGATTTTTTTAATTTTTGCATGATACAGTACACTACTATCAAGCATTCGACTGGTATTAGCTAAACTAAAAAATTCCAGGACTGGCTTTGGAAAAATTAATTTAGGGATTCGTATTAAATATTACACCCTGTGTATATTTTTTTTTTAAATGGAATAAGTGATTTTCAACCTACATAAATAGCCAATGAAAACGACATATGCGACAATGTTGTCGCACTTTTATTAAATTTTTAGTGAACGATCAAATCTTACCAAAAATAGAACAACCATAATGAAGTATCAAATTATAAGGTATTAATTTAAACAAATGTTATAAATTTCAAACATTTTAATTGAAATGATAAACTGAGTCACTGCACAACAAAAAACAGTAACTACTAACAATAACGAAGAACAATTTAAAAAAAACTAAAAATATGTACATAGTTATGATAAACCCATAAATTAGAACTGGAAAAGATACAATAATGGTAACAAAATAAAAATAATTCAAAATAGATTTTCGAAATGGAACCCTGCAGCCTGTACACATTTTTGTTGCCGAATTGTTAATTGACGTATTGAATTACGGATACTCTGGGGATCGTTTCTAATAGTATTACAACAATGTATAATTCTATCAATTAATTGTTGTCGGTTATTAATATTCACTGCGTAAACTAGTTGCTTCAATCGTCCCCAAATATGGTAATCAACGGGATTGAAATCAGGGGATCTTGAAGGCCACGAAATAGGACCTGCACGTCCTATCCACCTGTTGCCATAAACATTATTGAGATGTTGTCTCACTGCCAGTAAAAAGTGTGGGGGTGCCCCATCATGCTGAAAATACATCCCTCGGATAGCAACGTTCGCGTTGGCAAGCAAATTCGGCAAAATATTTTGTAGAAAGTTCAAATAGACCTGCCCTGTTAAAGGACCATCAAAAAAGTGAGGACCTACTAATTGGTTATTTATGACACCAATCCACACGTTAACCGAAAACCTTAACTGAGAACGACGTTCTCGAATAGCATGGGAATTTTCTTCTGCCCGCACATGTGAATTTCGTGAATTATTTATCCCGTCTCTGGTAAATTGGGCTTCATCTGTAAATAGTGTCCTGTATAGCGTTGGTCGATTATTGTTAATCCATCTACAAAATTCCAACCTATCGATCTCATCTCCAGCATGTAGTCGCTGAACCATTTGAATGTGATATGGGTATAGATTATTTTTTTGTAAGACTCTACTTACTTTTGATTGAGTAACATTGAGTTCTCGACTTACTTGTCTAGTGCTTATTGTAGGGTTCATAGTAACGGCGTCCATAATGTCATCTTCCTGCGCTTCATCTACATGTCGCTCTGTTGTTCCACTAGGAAAAGTGCCATTTTCTCGCAAATAATTAAAAACTGACCCAAATGTTGGATGACTGGGAGTTCGACGATTAGGAAATCTCCTGCGATATTCTCTGCTAGCAGCCCTACCATTCCCATTACATAATCCATAAACAAATATTATGTCTGCATATTCTGTTGCCGAAAACTGATGTGGCATTTTGAACGAAAGTAACAAAAGCTCTACCAAAACTAACACAATGTACTTAACGTAGATATGACAGAAGAAATATGTATTCTTGTACACATAAATAACAATTGATAATGACAATAATGACAATGGGTATAAAATATCAAGAAACGTCAAACGGTCAACGCCAACCTTCATTTTAAACTTTTTTAGATTTATTTTTATTTAGTACAGTTGATGCAATGTATTATTATTTGACATAAAATTTTAATCATTTACAATCAACAAAAACTAACACATACAAGAGGTTTGACTTTTTAATCAATTTAATTTATTATTTATCGAAAATAATGCCCCAATACAATCTATGAGTAAAAATTTAAAATTGAACAACAATTGATTCTATCGTAGAGATAATACAAAGTGACAGTAAAGATGTTAATTTTCTACGTATTAGATTATGTTGTAGGAACTCATTTTAATTAAAATGTTTGAAATTTACAACATGTGTTTAAATTAATACCTTATAATTTGATACTTCATTATGGTTGTTCTATTTTTGGTAAGATTTGATCGTTCACTAAAAATTTAATAAAAGTGCGACAACATTGTCCCATATGTCGTTTTCATTGGCTATTTATGTAGTTTGAAAATCACTTATTGTATTTTAAAAAAAAATTATACAGGGTGTAATATTTAATACGAATCCCTAAATTAATTTTTCCAAAGCCAGTCCTGGAATTTTTTAGTTTAGCTAATACCAGTCGAATGCTTGATAGTAGTGTACTGTATCATGCAAAAATTAAAAAAATCAAATGAGCCGTATAAACACTACAGTAAAATGAAATAAATGGTCAATTACACAAATCACCCTGTTAATTAATAAAGAAGAGGAGTTGACATTTTTTAGTGGCCACATGATATGCTCCCTGAGGGACTCTACATATGGTAGAAGTATGTAAAGTTCCTCATGACTCACCCTGTATAACTATAACACTGATAGTTATTTGTCTGAAGTAGAATTCACGAAAAAGATACGTGACCGTCCTTCCACAAATCCATACATGAAGTTAGATTTATAATTTTCCGAAGGAAGAAATATAACAGTAGAGAAAAAGACAGATCTAATATCATTGTTAAAGTACGTGCCTTCTATCTATCACGACTATTTTAAAACTCTCAAGTGCACCAATGAGATGGATACAGGTCTAGCACAAATTCAAGAGGAAGCGGAAGAGACGAAGTAATACTTTTTTTTTCGGTTCAAAATATTTTTCAGTTTTGTTATACAACACGTATATAACAATTTTTTCATTTTTTTCTTTAAAAATAAAGCTAATTTTGAAATATTTTGTTTTTCTTTATTCTACCTGAAATATTCTAGCTTCTCTTATACAAAAACCCCAAAATGTAGTTATGTTACTTTATTTAGAAATTTAAATAACTGATTAACTTTGTCCTCAATTATCTCAAACGAGTGAATTTGTTGTACAGTCGCCTCTGGTTTTGAGCCACTCAAATGAAAATAAATTTACCTTTTGCGGATGACTAACAAAAAATATATAGAATGGGAAATAGCGTTACGCGGGATAGTTCTCTATATGTTTTTATATAATCAAATTTGAATGCATTTTCCTTTCTAAAAATTAAAAATGAGTTTAGTTTATTCGAAACAGGCAAATAATAATAAAGCGCGCCTCTGGTGCTACGCACTGACCTTCCTCGCATTATTTATAGTCGACGCGAGTGTATATTGTTTTTAGTTCTTGTGGTGCATATATCAATTAGAGTAATTGGTATACAAGGCGTCCAGAGGATCTGGTAGACCATCAAGGACCAGCCAAGGATATCCGGAGAAAATTCTCAGTAGGAGATCTGAACGAATATCCTTCGGAAAGTCTGCGGTTGCAAGATTTTTATGTTGAAATAAATGTCTGCATATTATACTAATAATAGTTATTATTACTTTATTTAATTGTAAAGGTTTTATCTGCCTTAAATTTTATTAGATGATTTGGTAATTATCAAGAAAATAGGTTCAATAGGTTCTTTTATTTACGAATACTGTGAGGCATTCATGGAAAGTGATTGTAAAGACGAACATTATCAGTACGAATGTAGTGGATCAAAATATAATATAAGCCGTTCAGGTTCTGCAAGTGATACCGAAAATGTTTTTGATGAATTTTATTATTCAGATGATAATGATACTGATGTGACAGCAGCACGTGAATGGTGTGAAATAAATATTTTATCGTCACCGCCGCCACCATCTAGATTTCCGTTTCATGAGAAATCTTCTATAAATTTTGAAATTCTTGAGCCAAACAACGTCACTTCTTTAATAAATTTATTGACGATAGTACGAGGCGTGTTTTTTAAGTAAGTACCGTTTTGGAATTAAAAAAAAAACGTGCAAAGATATGGCAATAATTTTATATTTACATGAAAGCCTGTACCTTAATCTACTTTTCTACATAATTTCCGTGAATATTGAGGCACTTGTCATAATGTGCCACCAGTTTCTGAATACCCTTCTGATAAAATTCTGCCGCCTGACTTGTTAACCACTGCGTCACAAATGTTTTGACTTCGTTATCGTCTTGAAGACGATGACCGCCCAGATGTTTCTGCAAGTTCTGGAACAAATGGTAGTCGCTCGGCGCCAGATACGGGGCTGTATGGAGGATGATCTAGAGTTTCCCATTTAAATGATTTGATGAGATCTTTGGTCTGATAAGCCACATGTGGACGGGCATTGTCATGCAGCAAAACGTGATTTTCCCGGCAGAAATTGTTTGCTTAAACTTCACTCTTTTGGGTGATGATGAATGTCGCCATTCCATAGATTGTTGTTTCGATTCTGGTGTGACGTAGGCCACCCACTTTTCGTCACCAGTAACAATTTGGTCTAAAAAATCTTTACCTTCACTGTGGTACCGCTCAAGGAAAGTCAATGCACTGCCTAAACGTTGGGTTTTGTGCAAATCCGTCAATATTTTTGGAACCCAACGTGAACACAATTTCCGGTAATTCAAGTTCTCGGTAACAATGCGATACAAAACACTACTAGAATACTGAGGAAAGCAGTCGGACAATGATGAAATTGTAAAGTGTCTGTTTTCTCTCACCTTTTCGTCCACTTTCTGCACGAAATTTTCATTAACGACCGAAGGACGCCCACTCCGTTCTTCATCGTGCACATTTGTGCGGCCATCTTTAAATGCTCTCACCCATTTCCTTACCATTCCATCGCTCATAATGTTTTGTCCGTAAACTTCAACGATCTCACGATTAATATCGATCGGTTTTACGTCTTTAGCAATAAAAAATCGTATAACAGCCCACACTTCAAAATCAGCGTGACTCACGATTGTTGGAGGCATCTTAAACACTGGAGTAAACAAGTATACAATAAAAAATCAGACTGTAATGGCGTCAGTGCGTAGATGTCAGTGCAAGAGATGTAGGTAACCAGCGCTCATGCGCGGAACGCCGACCGTAGCGCTGCGGCGGCGGAATCGCAAAACGGTACTTACTTAAAAAACATGCCTCGTATTATTGCTCACATTACCACCGAAACCAATCAGTATGCAGAACAAATAACTAGAAATGCTCCAGTTACGTCGAAAGGATTACATTGGAGGGAAACTACAGATGCTGAAGTACGTGTTTTTCTTGGTTTAGTTATTCTACAGAGGATCATAAAAAAGCCGGACCGACAAGTGTGTTGGTCAAAACAATCCACAACATCAAGTCCATTTTTCAGAGAAGCTATGAGCTATCAGAAATATTGCCAAATAAAAAAATATTTACAGTTTTCTAATAACATTTTTCTATACACCGAACGAGCATCCAAATCCTAAACTAAATAAAATTTGGCCTATTTATCAACACTTTTCAAAATAATTTAGGAAGTACTATTCTCTCGATCGTGACGTTACAATAGACGAAAGTTTGTTATTATACAAAGGAGGACTTGGATTCGATTTGGTATAATAAATATGTTGTGTGAGTCTAAAAGTGGTTATGTTTGGTCATTTATAATATATACCGGCAAAGGAACTGTTACCAACCAAAATTATGCAACGTACGGATTTACATCGCAAATTGTACTATCTCTTATGGAGCCGCTAGTTGACTTAGGCCATTACCTTATATCTGAAACTTTTATTCTTCTTCTCAACTATCTGATTTTCTGATTACAAAAAAAAACCAACACTTTGGAACCGCAAAAGCTAATAGAAAAGAAATGACACCACTCATGCACACAAAAAAAGTCCCAAAAGGAAATATCATTGGTTATCAACGTGGAAAATTATTAGCATTACGATGGCGAGATAAAAGAGATATAATTATGCTTTCCACTGTCCATAACACAGATAGTATAGTTTAAAAAAAACGAAATGAAGAAAGGGTAAAACTAATAGTAGTAAATTACTTCAATTCTACAAAGGGAGAAGTTGATACAGTTGATCAGCATATCAGCGATTACCCCATAACCAGAAAACGTGAAAAGCTTCATCTGATAGAGTTATGTCTTTGTAACTCTTATTTGTTATAAAAGAAAAATGAAGGACAATACACAGCATTACAATCTCGCATGAATGTGATTGAAATGATATTTGAAACCTATCACTCCAGTATCATCGTGCCAAAAACTGGTCTCCCTGGATTGACTCTAGCTCCTGTTCCTTTATCTAATAGACATTTCCCAGAATATGTTCCTCGAACACAGAAGAAAAATAATCCGACACGTCAATGTGCAATGTGTAGCAGAAAAAGGCATAACACCCGAAAAGGAATTCGAAAAGAAACGAGATATATGTGTCCTAACTGTCAAGTGCCAATATGTGTTGTGCCATGCTTCAAAGACTTATCACACTAAATCAAACATATAAAACATACCTTAAAGAACCAGCTCCGATTTGTACCTACTGCTCTACTCTACTCACCGTGAAGCATCTGTCAATTAACTGCCCGCAGTTCCAACCTCAGAGAACATGCCGAAGAATTAGTGGAAATCTGAGAAGTGCGCTTACGACAAATATCTCGGATTTATTGCAGTTTCTAAAAGACATAAACATTTATAATAAACTTTAATTTATTAAACTATACTGCTGTGTATGTCCTCCCACTAATAACCCCTGGTGGTTGATGTGGGTTCTCTATGTTTAAATAAAAAAAAATATATATACCTATGCTTTTATTGGCAAACAACGTTTTTAGTACTTAATTTTCCTGTGACGAGATAACTCGGGACAATAATTCTGGTTTTTTAAAGTGTTAATTTTTCCTCTAATATGTCTTATTTTTTAGTTTTTTGTTAATTTACATTTTGCATTACTTTTATATATTAAAATATGCCAATAAAAAATTGTCACATTTTTTCAAATTAATTCGTAAGGAGCAAGGAAATATTAAAAAGTGAAATGATACCTGGGCATTTCTTACATCAATTGTAAGTAGCCTACTAGCCCAGTCTGGTTATGCAAAAATCATCGATTTCATGGCAAAATTTTTCGCAGATATCTGAGGGCTTTTAAGACATAGGTGGGGGTTACTAGATGACGAATAGAAAAAGTAGTCGTATTTTTACGTTGCGTTTTTTTTAAACCATAATTTATGGTCACAATTTGATTTTTTAACAAAATAAAATGTTATTAATACATTTGAACATCGAAGAATTACCGTCTTTTAAATTTGTGCGAAATTTCCCCCAGATCGGTCAAATAGTTTAACAGTTATTTAATTTATTTATTCCTGAGGCTAAATATTTAAACTATTGAACTTGCTCTATTAAGGATGCTAAAGACATTTAGCAAATTTCATAGGATTCTTTAAGACTTAAGCTATCTCAGAAGTTAAATGCATATTGCGTTTTCATCGAAATTATTTACAAAATAAACGTTTGAAAAAGGGGTATGTTTTTTACCTATAAACAATTGTAGTAACTTCTATATTTTTCAAGCTACAGACTTGTACGTACAACCATTGGATAGCTGCGAAAAAGCTCACATCATAAGCTCAGGGATAAATAAATTAAATAACTTTTAAACTATTTGACTGATCAGTGGGAAATTTCGCAATAACTTAAAAGAAAGAAGAACATTTTTCGACCTTTTTTTTTAACCAGACTGAGCTATACATTTTTCGCAACTCAATGACTGAAAATTATCATTACTATTATCCAACTTTTTTTATAAGATATTATTTCTTCGTACATACGATAAACATTATATATAAAACATTTTATGGATTTATTGTACTTAATTAAATTTTAACAATTTTTAACCTTTTCGGTAATGCGATTTTCTTTTTTAATTAAAAATTTCGTAAGTTCAGTTAATAAATATCACATAATTTCTTTTTGAACCCCGATCTCTAGTTTGCCTGGTAGGTATCCAATTTTTAAATAAGTTTTATGGTAGTTTCTTTGATACGCAGTAATGACAATCGCCTTATCATCAATGTGTTTTGGGAAATATCAGAAAAGAGAAGAAATGTAGGACGGCCTACATAAGGTAAAAAGATACTGTCAGAGAAGATCTAAAAAAAGTGAGACAACTGGAAATAGTAGCACAGGACATACAAAAATGGAAGGGAATAATAAAAGCGGCAGAGTCCCACGAAGAGTTGTAACGCCATTCAAGATGATGTTGATAATGCCTCAAGAAGGCACTAGGATTGAAAACTATATTAAAGAAATATGAATGATACTAAATATAATAGTATCAAAACCATTGATTCATTACGTCTTCGAAGCAATGTATAGCTGGGTGCGCTCCTTAGCACTGAAAATAATACCACCGCAGAGATAAACCGCAGAATTTACACGGCCAACTGATGCTATTTTGGGCTCAATCTCTTCCCTAAATCCACAATAATACGCCCAGTACTAAAATAGGGTTCAGAGACCTGGGATCTAACAAAAAGTAATGAAAACATGTTAGGATGTTTCGAAAGAAAAGTACTAAGGCGAATCTATGGGGCAGTGAATGACAATTTAGTGTAAGAAGACAATTTACGATAACTTTATAGAATATACCAGGGAACCAGATATCGTAAAACATATTAAGATAGGACGTCTGAAGTGGATAGGGCATGTAATGCGGATGGAACAGAATGACCCAGCTAGAAAAACGCTGCTTGATAGACTTATTGGTCAGAGAAAAAGAGGAAGACCCAGAACAAGATTCTTTGATAACATCGATGAAGGCATGAGAAATATGGGAATACGTGTTTGGATAAGAAAGGCGATGGATAGGGACAACTGGAGAGAAATTCTTGAGGATGCTAGGACCCTCGCAGGGTTGTAAAACCAGAATGATGATGATGAAATATAAAAGTATTGGTAATTTTTTTTATATCAGTAAATTATGATAAATGTATATTAACCAACAATGCAATAGAATTATACAAGCCAATGAAGTGGTTAAGTGAAATGTCTACTTCTAAATGTTAATTATGTAATAATAAATGTACAAAGTAATACCCAATAAATCTTCGCTATACATAAATAGATCTCAGTAAACACTGTTACAACAACGAATTAATTATAAATATTACAAGTGGTCCAATTAAAAAGAAACCGTGTTTATTCTACTCATTAAAAACACATCATTAGTTCAACACTCAACTAGGTCATAACGTTCTTTCCCAAAAGTGCCCTCATTTTCCTCTCCGTACTATAAATAATCGAAAGAAGGCCATCGCATCGTATCCCTGACTTGTTTTGAATATAAAAAGTGAAACAAAATAAACTTTAATTTATTGAACATGCCCATTGGAAAGATATTTACGGACGCCGCGTGCCTGTGAGCATACGATCCGAGAGAATAGTGCAGTGAATCCGGTATATTTCGGGAATTAGAAGCAGCAATTTTTTTCTTTAATTAAAACAGAGCCCAGCCTAAGGTTACATGAAAATGCTCGAGACGCTTCTTGTTTTACTCGTCTTTAATTTTATCAGGTGAGCACAACGTACAACCGTGTAGACACTAAGAGCGGCTCAAATCCGGGTATCAGCCGATTTTTAAGTTACAGTAGCCTTCTACCAGCTAGTAGAGCTTTGCCATCCGTTCCTTGGATTCTGGTAGTACCAGTACCAAACAAACAAATCACACCCAGTAGTTGTTAACTATGCGACTCGAACTACTAAAGAATAGTAAGCAAATGGGGGTATTGACTAAAAATGGAGAAAAATTCAACATGCTCTTGTGTCAGTTGGAAAAGAAACCCTCAAACCAATTGGGGAAAAAACAAAACCTTGGATGACAGTAGAAATTCTTGAACTTATGGAAGAACGAAGAAAACATAAAGCAAAAGACCTGAATAAATACAAAGATATGCAGAAAAACATCGGAAAGAAAATTCGAGAGGCAAAAGAGAGGTGGCGCTCCGACAAATGCAAGGAAATAGAAGATCTGGATACAAAGTATAGCTTTAATTTACATAAAAAATCAAAGAAATGACAGGTTCTACAAAAAGCACAAGAACAAATATCCTTAAAAATGACAAAGGAGATATTGTTACTGATATGAAGGAAAAAATATGTCACTGGACCAATTACATCCGAAAGCTATTTAATGATGAAAGAGAAGAACTATCATTAAAAACCACAAAGAATACCGGACCACCAATATTATGGAAAGAAGTCATCTATGCCATCAAAAACGCAAAAAAGGGCAAAGCTACCGGACCAGATGATGTGCCCATTGAATTATTAAAACTCATTAATACAGATGTTACCGATGTAATGGTTGAACTCTTTAATCTATTATATCAGACTTCCACAATCTCCAGACAATGGCTGCAATCGACCTTTGTGACAATACCCAAAAAGCCAAGTGCAATATCGTGCTCAGATCACAGAACAATAACTTTAATGAGTCACACACATTTTTGAAAATAACACATAGCAGAATTATTAAAACTCTTGAATATGATAGTAACACACAATTTGGCTTTAGAAATGGTATGGGCACAAGAGATGCTTTTTTTTGGCTTGAATGTGCTGGCCTAGAGATGCATGGATATGAATCAAAACATGTACGAGTCTCGTGAATTGTATTGATTGTTGTTGTTGTATGCATTTGACTGTGTGTTTTGACTTTGATGTGAACGAGAATAATTTTGGTGTAATAAAGTGTTGTGTTTACGTTTACACTTACGACATGATCCGCTACTGCATCTTTCCTTGGAGTAACGAAAATGTAAACAATTCGGACAAAGTTTTTAAAGATTTAATCTTTTCCCATCGGTCATTAATTGTTAATCTCAAAAATTTGGGGCAAGAATATATTAAAAGATCACTCATTGTGATCGAGATTGTGGTGGTTTCTGAAACCCATAGTGACTTTTAACTGTCATCATTGAGGAGGAATGAGGGTCTTATTAAGATTGTAATATGTCTTGCCTCTGTTTAAGGTATTCAAGAAATTCATTTAAGTGAGGCAATTCTACAGAAGTGTGATATTCTTTCCACTTATTTTGAGTTATTTTGTCTAATTTATTGTACACAACATGAATAATTGTCATATCTCAAAGAGCCTCTTTAGTGAGCTTCATTCCTTCTAAACGTGATAAATGCTTTGAAATTTCATCGAACTCTCTAAATTGCATGAATGTGCCTTTATATATTGGATTTAAATTGAAAATAGATTTTAAGTGGGTGTCGACTAGAAACTTTGTTCGATCGAATTTGTCACAAAGCATATGGTAGTCTTGAGAATCTGTAAAACCTTCTATTGTTCGTTTGACATATCCCTCCAACGCAGCTTTTAAAAAGTTAAACTTTTGACCTGCACTTAATGATGAATTTGAATCGATAGTTTTTATAAAATTGGTTTTGAATTCGAGCCACTGCTCATATTCACCATTAAATGTAAGAAGCTTAATTTTAGGCAAAATTTTGAAGTGGATCGCTACATTTTGAGATGCGACATTTATTCTTCTTCTTCTTCTTAGCCTTCTGTCGTCCATATTTTTACATAGGCCTCTCCCAACTCCTTCCATCGGTCTGTATCCTGAGCAACATTTTTCCGATTTCTTCCGGCTATTCTTTTAATGGGCATCAACCCATCTCATCTGTGGTCTTCCTCTTGGTCGTTTACTTTCGTAAGGTCTCCAATGTTGTATTGTAGTATTCCAACGTTGGTCTTTTTGTCTAGCAGTGTGGCCCGCGAAGCTCCATTTAAGTTTGGAAATTTTTGTTGTTATGTCCTGGACTTTTGTTTTGGATCTTACCCAGTCGTTCCTCTTTTTATCTGACAGTCGTATACCTAACATTGCTCTTTCCATTGTTCTTTCTGTTGTGGCTAGCTTATTCATGTTTGCCTTGGTTAGGGTCCAGGTTTGACATCCATATGTCATGATAGAAAGGATGCATTGGTTGAACACTTTGCTCCTCAAGTATATGGGTATTTTGCGGTTCTTAAGTATCCAACTAAGTTTTCCAAACCCTGCCCATGCTAGTCTTGCTCTTCTGGTAATTTCCGCACTTTGGTTCTTTTTGTCAAGTCTCAGGATTTGGCCTAGGTAGATATATTCCTGGATTAGTTCTATCTCATTGCCATTTATAGTTATACGTCTGGGGTCATCTGTGTTTGTCATTATTTTTGTTTTTTTCATATTCATTTTTAGGTCGACGTATTGGGAGCTGGCTGCTAGTTCCCTCATCATAATTTGCAGTTCCTCGAATGTGCTCGCGACATTTATTACCGGAGACGAATTGCTGTTTATGTATTCCTCTAAATATGAAATTGCTATATAAAAATTATTTTCAAATTGATCACGTTCATTAAAATTAATTTTTAATTGATCGTCCGAACATTTCTCCTCCATAGATTTTTGTATAATTTCAAATTGCCTTAATAATTCAAGATTATTTTTATATCGCGTATTAACGTCGCCTAATCTCGGTTTAAGTGAACCATCAATTATTTTATTTACAAAATTTGTTAAAGAAGTCAATTTACGTCTAAGAGAACTTCTATTTCTTATTAATTGTGCAATATCTGAGCTCGTCATTTTTTTATTTTTTAATTGAAATGTTCGTAAATAATACTCTAAATCTGATAAGTTACAATACCATGCATAAAAGATCTAAAAGTCTAAAAGAGTTAATGCATATCCGAAGAAACACAGGTTCGTCTTGTATTAAGGATGTATGACGACCGATGTACTGCCATTGATGCTATAATTTATATAATAAGTTACGCAAGTTTTATTAGAAATTTTATAGATCGTATATTTTTTATAATATAAAAAAATATAGAGATACTTTCATTTCAAAATTGCTGCTAAAATAAACATGGCAGACCAAAAAACTGAAATGAAACACAAGGCTGAACAAATTTATATGATAAAAAATTGCTTCCTTTAAAATGTGTGCGATTGGCCTTTTTTAACGACGGATTTACTGTACTAGAAAATATGTTTAAGAGTGATTGAGAGCAATGTTTTGATTTTTTCATCTTGTTTGAGAGGTTTATAAACTTGCGCTTCAAAGGAAGCCCATATCTTTTTAGATCTAACGCAACTTGTTTGGATTGATGATGAAATGACGCGAGGCAACTATTTCAGGCAGCCAAATTGGTTCGGCAGTTAAAGCTATTGAAACTGTTTGTTTTTTGTAAATACTTATATGTTTCTTTTAAATGATAACCTCATCAAATATATTCAAATTTGTACAGAACAAAAACAAATAAGTTTGTAACATTTGTACAATTTACTTATGATTTCCTCTTTAGTTTATTCTTATTTTGGTATATTAATCGCAATTAAATATAAAGCCATAGAAAAAAAAAATTAATTTGTAATGTTTGTAAATTCGTAAAAAACGAAAGACGGTTATTTTCAAACAAACAGTATCAGCTCCTACCTATTATATCAAATAAAATGTAGAACTCAGTCGAGAGCACTACACCAACAGCTTGTGTATTACTAGACCTGGCAAAGGTGTTTGATACGGTTAGTCACATACAACTATTATACATTTTAGCAGACTTTAGTATAAGAGGAAATACTTCTTCTCTTCTTCTTCTTTTTATATAGACATTAATCTGTCTGTTTTTCAATGTGCTTCCAGTAAGTTGTCGTTCTATCGTTTTCGTGGTCTTCCTACTGATCGTCTTTCTATTGGGTAACCGTCTCTTGCCGTCTTTACTACTCTATTTGTTGTCATTGGGCTTATATGATCGTTCCATTCTACTCCTCTATTTCTTACGCAGTTCTTGATGTTCTCCACCTTGCATCTACGTCGTATATCTGTACTTCTAGCTCTGTCTCATAGTGTCTTACCAAGTGTTTTCATCTCTGCTGTTTCGAACATCCTTTTTTTCCTCTCTGTGTCATGTCTTGTTTCTTTCGTGTATATCATTATTGGTCTGATGACTGTTTTGTAAATTCTGCCTTTCTTTTCTTTCCCGATATTTTTATTTCTCCATATTGTTTGCTGTTGTAACCATGCATTTTGTCTTTTTTAGGGAAATTAACATTTTAAATTTGTGTAGCATCACATAAATGGCGGTTATTTAAATTGGTGTAGCATCATCTTCACTTCGAGAGAGTAGTATTGTGTCGTCTGCATAGCAGATTATTTTAAGTTGTTTTTCTTCCATTTGGTATCCTTTTTTAGTTTAGTTATAGAAGACTCAGGGAATCTCCCTGTCTTATCTCATTGTCGGCTTCAATAGAGTCGGTTAGTTCTTCTTCTACTTTTACTTTTATTGTGTTGTTTTGGTAGATATTTTCGATCGTTTTGATTATTCCTAGAGGTGTCTTTCATGCAGTAAGTGGATAACGTCTTTTAATTTGACCCGGACAAATGTATATTTGTGTTGGTCTTTGTGGTCAAAAAATGTGTTGTTTATTCATAGTTCGTTATTCGTGCAGAAGTTCTGAACCTTCCCTCGGACTTGATCTACTACTTGTAATTGGTCATAAACCGCTTCCCTTGTTATTTGAGGCTTGTTATTTTCTGGGCTGTATATTCCGATGATGCTCAGGTCTTCCTTCTTCATTCTTTTTTTTTTCTGTTACTATTCTTTCTGATATGTGTTTAAGATGACTCTTTGATGTGATTAAGAGAAAAGACATTTAATTTAATGGAAAGCTACTTAGAAAATCGATGTCAAAGAGTGCGACTAGAAAGGAAATTAAGAAGAAGAATCGATTAAAATGCAAGAAGCATTAATTTTGGTATGCCAGGCATACCAATTAGAGAAAAATGAAAAATTACAAGAAATACGGCTAATGAAAAGATAACGGATTAAACCCACGCCTTTAATAAATTTATAAATTTTGTTAAAATTTTTCACTTTTTCTGTCTAAATGCCTACAATTTACAATAATTTAGAGGTAACAGTTAAAACAACTTACCATTTTGGTGCACATAGTGCAAAAAGATATTTTCCTTCTAATCTTAGTTCTGGATACCGTTTGATACATATTGAGGAACTTTTATGATTTATTAAAATATCAGTATAACATTAGATTTCTTCGATTGTAAGGGTACTAATTCCTTAATGACCTACAGATATTGGATTGGACATATTTCGAAGAATTACTAAGAATAAAATTATAGATAAAATAAACGACAGTGCAAAATCAGTGCAAGGCTCAGGTAAATTTGATAAAATATGCACATAAATGGCCGAAGTGTTAAAAAATGCAAATTTCAAAAAAAAATATGCAAATAATAATAATAAAGCTTTAATGATAACTAACATTTTTCTACCTCGTATTTAAAAGGTATGGTTATATCCTTAGTACTGAAATTATGGAATAGCTACGGTTCAGGTGGAACCGTAGATAAAAAAGTAGAGAATCTACTGGTAGTTTAGGCGGGATCTGTTTTTAATTGGACATTTTCCATAGGAAGTTATTTTTTGCTGGAATCCCTTCAGGATGTGCTCAATATCGATAATCACGATATGCGCCAGTCGCAAACCCTGTGCTAAATTTTTTATTTAACAAAATCTGAAAAAATTGAAAATTTCTCATTTTTTTTTGCTCCTATTTTCGTTTATAATTCGGAAAATATTGATCCTAGAGAAAAAATTATAAGAAGTTAAAAGTTTCGTTATTCAATTTTACACAATATTTCGTTAGCTATAAATTGAAAATTTAATGTTTATTGTTGAAAAAATGGCAATAATTGGAAAAAAAAGTACAAAAAAATGAAGGTAATCCTTCCTTTAATCCTAGGTTTTGCATAATAATTTAGCAATCTAGCCTACTGGAAAAAAATCGCAAATTTTCAAATTTATAGTAGGCCCTAAATAAGGCCCTCAGATAGTTGCAAATTATTTTACACATAAAGGAAGGCTCAAACTTTCAAACGCTTTCTGTAAAGTTCAAATCGGTTCACTAGGAGAGCCTAGAAATTTTTTTAAAGTTTTAACCATTTTTTATATATTAAGCTTATAAACAAATTGAATAACTTTACGAGCTTAAAACATATCAATTTCAAAATTTATACATTTAAAAAACATTAAAAGACGCTTCTTTAAAAAAAAGATACATTCGGCTTACTGGTTGCCTAGATATTGAAGGTCAAAGTTGGCATACATTTGACGTGTAACCATAAGTGATAGAGGGCTCGTTTTTAAACAAATACCCTCGACAAATAAAAAACCGTTTTCGCGTAAAATGTCGCTCGGAATGCATGAGAGGCGGTGATGGAAGACGTTCACTCGAAATGTGAATCGGCGAGTTCAAAATCATAGAGCGCGCTAAAAATTGCATTATCTCGGCTTCTTGTTAACCAATTTTGCTCTTTTTTTTTGAATCGATGTCTCGGACGACAAGGATTTCAAATATCATATTTTTAAATACCATTTTTAATTGCAAATTGGGAAATTTGCAATAAACAATTGGGTTCTTCAATTTTTTTCTTCATGCATTTTTTTTGAGCTTGCAATTTATACATTAAAGTAAATTGTTACTTTTAGTAAACAAATATGTATTTATAAATTGTTAATAAATAATTTAAATTGTTAAAACAAAGGCGAACGAAAAAAATTTTTTTTTTTTATAAATAAACTTTATTTTGACTCAATCTTCAATAATTTTTTTTAAAGTCTTTTTCTTTTTTTGGACAGACAAGAATCTTCAGGTCTTATTTCTTCCTCAAAACCAAAAAAAGTACTTGACAATACGAGGGTATTTGTTTAAAAACGAGCCCTCTGTCACTTATGGTTACACGGAAAATGTATGCCAACTTTAACCTTCAATATCTCTGGGTAAGTCAAGTTTAGAAAGTCGAAAACATTAAAAGGATTAACTTCATTTTTTGCTGTACTTTTTTTTCAATTATTGCTATTTTTTCGACAATAAACATTAAATTTCCAATTTCTAGCTAACGAAATATTGTGTAAAATTGAATAACCAAACTTTTAACTTCTTATAATTTTTTCTCTAGGATAAATATTTTCCGAATTATAAACGAAAATTCCGTTCAATATAGTCTATGGCCATATACCTCGCCGGTAAGGTTTACACACAACGCGCTTGTAAGGTTTAAGATCCTACAGCACAATTATGTAACAGAATAGTGAACGATGAACAGTTAAGTGCAATAAAAACCCTAGACGAACATCAACATTCATAATTATGCTAAGATTTACAGAATAAAGAAATATAAATGATTAAACTCGTTTTAATTTTATTATGGAAATCTCTAACATTTTCTAAAACCTATATAGTTCTTTATGACCGTGTTTAAAACGACGTAAGTCCTAAACTGATTTTCTGCTGCCATTGATTTAAAGCCATTGCAGTTTTATTTGTTAGCATTTTATGTGAACGTAAATTAGTTGTTTGGAAAACATAAAATGCAAACTACGAAATAAAATTTTAGGAGAAAAGTGCTCTGTAGCAGGGTCGGTTGATGGTGTATTAGACGTGTGTACATTTTTTCACATAAAAATATTCCACAAAACACATAGTAAATATTAAAATCTATAAAATAAAAACTTTTAGAAAAAGAATTTATTATTCACAGTGAAATCAAACAAAATTGATGTTGTATCTAAGTTGTCAAGAATAGTTTTTCCATTAATTAGTAGATATTTGTTTTATACAGTCAATTGGACTTTCTCCAATTTTGAGGATTGGAGAAGAACCATAATCATAGCTCTACATAAGAAAGGTCCAACAAATAATTGTAACAATTATAAACTACTAGCTCTAATATCACAAGCCAGTAAGTTGATCCTCTACATCTTGCAACATCGTCTAGAAAACTTCATAAGTTGGCAAGTAGCTCCTGAGCAGGCTGGATTCGTGAAGGGTGGGGGTACACTGAATGTATGAAACATCATAGAAAAAGTCAGAGAATATCAGATCCCGATATAGTATATGTTTTATTGATAATACAAAGGCATTTGATAATGTTAAATAAATAAGGACAAACTATGGAACATATTGACGACAATGTGTCGTTCCTAAACACTTGGCTTTTCTTATTAGCAAACTGCATCAAGAAGGAGTAAACCTAGGTGGTGTCAAGAAATCCAACTTGCGGTTCGCAGACGACACTACACTTCTAACCTTTACTCCAGAGAAAATTTCTAACTTATATAATGGCTATTGATCACCAAGCTCAATGTCCTCTATGATATATCTTATAGCTCTAGTTAACAACACAAGCAGTTGTTAACCCAAAATTCAAAGACACGCACAAATAGAAAGAGCAGCAATGACTGAACTAAATGGGGTCCGACCTGATCATCACATTACTACGATAAACAAGAAGAAGCTTATTGAAACTCTGGTCTTTTCTATATTTTACTATGCATGCGAAACATGGACAGTCAAAGAATTAGATAGACGATGCATAGCCGCTTATGAAATATGGACATGAAAATAAAATTAGTAGTCTTTTGCAGGCAAAAACACTTAATACGTATCATAGCAACTAAACATAGATCCACGTTGTACAAAAACACCTATTTCTTGAAATTTTGAGGTTATATAATCCAATTGTTTGTTGCATATAAGATTATATTTGATTAAAGTGAATTTAGTGGACAAATAGACACCCCTAGAACTTTTTTAAATAACGTGGGACATATAGTACCACAGTACCGAAAGGGTTAAAGTAATAAAGAATTTATATTTTGGATGAAAGCAAGATCTCGTATACTGTTCCCACAAGGGGCGATGTTTGTCACCAACCTTGTTCAAAGTCTGTTATATAATGGTGGTAATATTTCTTTGGAAGGATCAAACAGCAGTGTATATTTTATATTTTTTACCCTAGGCTCGCGTATTGTTCTTACATGCCAATGCTTTCCCCATAATGCTGTTCTTCGACCGTATTGTCCTGCCCACATAGGAAGCAACAATACTTGGTGTATTTCCGTTAGCATTTCTATAACTTTGAGATCAGACGATATTTTTCAACAGTTCCATACATACTTTAAAGTATCAAGAATGATCTCAATTACTATAAAGTTTTCTAAGTACTACTGGTACTTGGGAATATATATTCCCATTACGCACAAATACTGGCTGGTAAATTTAGCTTCGGCTTGTAAATCTATGAACTATGCCCGAGACACGCGTTCTTCTCCTGGTTGAGATATTATTCCAGTAACATCATTGTAACACAACATGCCTACTTTGTGAAATGACGGATAAAAGTTGCAAAGTACGTTTTCTAGAGTACGTCATTTTTATATCAGCGTCAGGTTGTAAAAAATGTTAGCCACTTAGTCGAGAAGACAGTAGTTAGGATTGATCTCTCATCAATTTCAAATCTGATACGAGGTCATTCAAATCATGATCATGTCTAGTATCTTCAGCAGAATAATATGTACTTGAAAAGGTTGGGGGTTCATCAGGAGCTGACTTTTTTTGGTTTAAAGAACGGCAATAAACCGTCGTAACCGAATATCAGTGACTCCAAATTGGAATAGACAATTTTATTTTACGGCATGTTTATTTTTTGATGATAAACCTGTTCGGTATTTTCCAGAATCATTCTACGGTTTCTCAGAAAGCAAAATCGTGGAAGATGTCCAGTAATCGAAAAATGAACATAGTGCAAACTACTACAAAAGTTTTATAATAAAAAGATAAACAAAAAGATAACTAAAATCTTTTTCCTGCTATTAAAACTATTCTTAGAGCTTTTTCTCAGGTATAATCTCTGTAAAATCAGAGTCTGCAAAACTGCAAAATACAGACGAAACAAACGAAAATATTGTTCACAAGTAGAGAGAAATTACTTACCACCTCAATAACACACATCAAAAAATCTAGGGGACAAGAACAATTGTCCCGAATATAAAATAAATATTTTTTTCTTAGAATTCTTGCAATAACTCTTGGAAAATTAAAAGATATTTTGTTGTAAAATTCGTCTGCCCAATAGGTCCCATACATGCTTGATTGGGCTTAAATTTGGAGATTATGCAGGCCATGGTAAAACTTTAACCATCCAGTACACACGCTCTATTTTCTTACGTGACTACACACGTGCATTACATTAGAAATCCATACGTACTGAAGCTCTGGATAAGCAATATTATTTGAAAATAGTGTTTTGTATTGTTTTAATGAGGTTTTAATAATACCACTGTAATCTAAAATTGGCTTTATTTAATAAGTAAAATATACATTAAATTAAAAAAAAAATTAAAAAAGCAATGAAAATTAAAAAACAAATACCATAAATCAAAGTAACCTAAAACCAAAAGTTACAAACCAAACTAGGTTCTATAATATCCTAAATATAACATCTTAATCTGATTGAGGCTGCATGTTCTGTTTTATTTCAGCAGTACAAGTCCACTGATCACAGATGCTGCACCATTTTCTTGTGCTCTTATTGCTTGCTCGTCCACAAAAAAATATGACGAAGGACGTTCAAGGACCGAAAATCGAGTCGGAAATTCTTTAGGAGTTTCCTTATTTATTTTTAAAAAAAATTTTATTTTTCTTTTATTACTGTTGATGTGTGAGTGTTATCTAGTCGCCTTAACATCAGTGGTTTTATTAACTCAAACGAAATGTCCTGAAGAAAAGTGCTTCTTGGGAGTGATGCAGTGACATTATTACCCTTATACAAGAAAAATGATTAATTCCTAATATATTTAATAAATCAAAGAACACGGTGAGTGGTCAACGCCGAGGGTTTCGGGAAACATCATAATATGCACCCAACTGGTCAACCAGATCCACTCAAATTTTGTTTTGTTGTAATCCGTTATTATTTCGGGTTTGTTCTTGTTTTCTGTTTCAGAATCAATACTGTCATCATGGTGCATGGTTGAAACAGCTAATACGACCTTATTTTTTTGGAACGTACGTTACCAAGATACATTTTTCTTGGAGGAATCCGAATAGTGAAGAATGTATGTCACTGTTTTTTATAAATTTTGGTGGTAGCTCCCTCTTATTTTTACGAAGTGTACCAACAATAGTTAATCGCATTTGAAGCAAGTCTACGGCCGAAGGTATACTGGTAAACCAGTTATACATGGTTAGATTTCTGCCCGTTCCTTCTATGGTTTTAACCATTCTTTTAACAACATCTGCGCTACTCCAATCAGTTTTAAAGGGACCAGTTGGTTGCTATCTATTAACGCAAATATTTTTATACCATATTTGGACGGTTTACTGGGGATGTATTGACGGAATTGACATTTTCTCCTTCTTCTTCTTCTTAAAGTGCCTATCCGTCCGGATGCCGGTGGATCATCACGGCTATCTTTACTTTGTTTATTGGAGCGCGGAACAGTTCAGTGGTAGTCGTGTTATATCATTTTCGTAAATTTTGAAGCCAGAAAATGCGTCTTCTTCCCGGTCCTCTCTTACCATTTACCTTCCCTTGGAGAATCAGCTGGAGAAGGCCGTACCGTTCTTGATTTCTTATTACATGTCCTAGATATTCCAACTTTTTAGTTTTGACGGTCATGAGAATTTCACATTCTTTCCCCATTGTACGCAGGACCTCCACATTAGTAACTCTGTCAACCCAGGATATACGTAAGATGCGCCTATAACACCACATTTCAAAAGCTTCGAGCCGAGTCATAGATGCAACAGTCAGTGTCCACGCTTCCATTCCGTAGAGCAGAACTGTGAATATGTAGCAGTTCAATAGACGGCATTTTGTTTTTAATGATATGTCTCGACTGTTAAAAATGGTTCTCATTCTACCGAATGCTGCTTTTGCTTTTATTATTCGCTGTTTAATTTCTGTTGAGTGGTCCCATTTTCTATTTAAATTGGTGCCTAGATATGTATATTGCTCGACTCTTTCGATATTCTGTTAGTTGATTGTGAGTTGAGCGTTTAGTATTGGTTTTTTACTAATTGTCATAAATTTGGTTTTCTTTATGTTAAGAGCTAGTCCGTATCTGTTGCTGACTTCTGTTATGCGATTTGTTAATATCTGTAAGTCATTCAGATTATCGGCAAAAACTATAGTTTCATCTGCATATCTAATGTTATTCAACCATTCACCGTTTATTAGTATTCCTTTCGCACAACTGTCTAAAGCTTCCTTAAATACCCATTCAGAATAAATATTGAAGAACAATGGAGACAAAATACAGCCCTGTCGTACTTCACGTTCTATTGCAATTTTATCAGTTAACTGGTCTTCTATTTTGATTTTGGCCGTTTGATTGTAGTAAATTTTCTCCTAAAAGCAAGTAATTGCTCGTCAACTGTTAAATATTCTGAAGGTGTAAAATTTTTTTAAAAATTTTCAATAAAAGGTCCAAAAATGTCTCGTATCAGAGCAAGTTTGTCCAGCTTTCTTCTCTCTCCTTTGTTGTATAGAATTATAGTCGTCAAACCTCAAATAACTCAGTAGAAATCGGAAACAATTTAAAGACATTGTCAAGTAAATAGCTTCAACACCAGTACCTTTCTTATTATCCCACATTTGGAAAACATTTAGTCTTCCAGATTTTAATACACCTGCTAAAAAGAGTATACCAATAGTCCCCAAATCTCTTCGACGTCGATCATTTTAGCATCTCTGTAGCGTTGGAAATGTGTTCTTACCTTTTCAATATAAATGTTGGTACAACGCGTAATTTCTTTGACGATATTATCATCTAGCATACATCTGAAGCATTCAAACTGTGTTTTTGCGTTTCTATCATCTCTTATTGGTCCTAGTAACTCAAAACAATATTTGTTGCACGAGTTCTTGAACTAGGCGCAGGACACATCTTACTCCACTTTTTTTTTTCTTTGCCAAGATAGTATTTTAAAATTATTTTTTCTTCATCTTCTTCTCCTTGAACCTCTTCATCACAGTCTTGTTCCGATTCTTGTTCATACATGGTACATTCTTGTTCTAGAACATCATCAGATATATATTGCTCAACATTATATTCATCTGAGAAGCTGTCGTAGTCACTATCATCTATATTCAGTTCCTGTTGGTTCTCTATTTCATTATTCCATTCCATTAGCATTTTTTCAAAATTAGAGTCGCCGAATCTTACTTTTTTTGGTCGGGACATTGCTGATAAATAAAACAAAAATAAAAAATAAAATATAATTTTTAGTTTAAGGTTATGTAAGTTCACGCAAGCATCCCGATAGCACGCCACTGCGTTTCGCGATTTAAACGATGTCTCTCCAATATTGGCAATTGCAAAACTAAGTAAAAACCTACATAGACTTTAAAAATTAAGTACCAATAAAGAAATATTACTTAAGTATAGACAAAAAACGCATATTGAAGTTTTGTTAAATTTTTTATAGCAATTCTTATCAGCATTACCTTCCAAGTTGGTACAATAATCGACAAAACAACAAAAAGAATGAAAAAATAAATTTATTTTTGTATTCGCAGTTAATGTTGATGTAAAACTATTAATACAGTTTTTCCTAGATTGTTTTAATTTGTTTACTTTAATAAGTTCTTTTAAAAAGGTAGCTCCAAAAGGTATAATAGAGATAATACAGATAATAAAGAATAGGGAAGTGTTTGTCAGATCGTAATGTGGGCCAAACAAACTTTTTAAGATCTATAATCTAAAATATTTAAATCCAGTTTTATTTTAGAGTTGATTTTGGTATGGCTGATACTAACGCCTAAAATAAATTTAATCCAATGTAACTTTTTTGGCGTTTTTCTAAATTTGTTGCCAATGTATCCGATTCTAGAAAATGAAATATGAACTCAATTTTAAAATTAGAAATCCCTTATATTATAGAAGCACTCCGTTAAATATAAAAACAACCAAAGCTTGAGTGAGCGAATAAATCCTAAACATTTAAGAATTATGGTTTTCTTATGACTTAGGTCGAAAAAAACAAAACCGACAAAATGAAATCCGACTTTTTATGCTTTTATAAAAGCATTTTCACAACGTAATAATTTTCCAAGTATATATCATCTTAAAAAAGGAAATCTACAAAAAAATTAGCCATAAATTTCTAAAATTCTTGTTGTAAAGTTTACGAAAACAATTTTATTGGTACTACGGAGCGTTACTGCAAAGTTCACTAAACGATCGCCGAGTGCAAGAGCAAGCAAACCAGTGCCAATGTTACGAGAACGGTAAATGTTGTTTGGTTCATATTTTTAAATAAATTTACAAAAACAAAAATAAATTTAACAGAGGAAAAATACCATTCCTCGTTATTTTAAAAGATGTCTGTTTTGTTATCGGTTTTGCTGTCATTGATAGTGTCTGGGTACCTTTTCCTAAACGTCCTATTGGACTTGGTAATAGATATATTGTTGTTCGTCCGAATTTATTTTATATCGATTTTATATAATAGTTTTAGTCGATTTAAGGGTAGGTACTTTTAACAAAGTAGTGCATAAAATGATAACTCATACAACGAATACATTACATCTTCTTCTTCTTTTTAAAGTGCCTATCCGTTCCGGATGTTGGCGATCATCACGACTATCTTTACTTTGTTTATTGCAGCGCGGAACAGTTCAGTGGTAGTCATGTTATACCACTTTCGTACATTTTTTAAGCCAGGAAATGCGTCTTCTTCCCGGTCCTCTCTTACCATTTAACTTCCCTTGGAGAATCAGCTGGAGAAGGCCGTAACGTTCTTAATTTCTCATTACATGTCTTAGATATTCCAACTTTTTAGTTTTGACAGTCATGAGAATTTCACATTCTTTCCCCATTCTACGCAGGACCTCCACATTAGTAACTCTGTCAACCCAGGATATACGTAAGATGCGCCTATAAGCCGATTCATAGATGCAACAGTCAGTGTCCACGCTTACATATATTACATAACGAATACAAATACATCAGAATAAGAAATCATTGCGAAAGAGACCTAGATGAAACCCAGTTTGGATTAAGGAATGCGCTTTTTTAAAAATGCCGCGACCAACGTTAAGATATTTATGCGCCTTTCATCGATTACGAAAAGGCTTTTGATAGGATACAGCCTAAAACGTTTCTGAACATATTAAGATCCACAGACACTGATGTTAGAGACCTAAGTATCATGGAAAACTTATATTGAAAGCAGAAAGCAGTTTTACGTAATTATATTCAATACACACTGTGAAAAAATAAATAATTTAATTTACAATTGTAAAAAACCCAACAGAAAAAATAAATTCAGGATTAGGGAGATACAACTTTTGGACACAAAAACTTCCGAATATTTAGGTGTAGAATGTGAAGTAGCATTAAACAAAACTGCCAACAATTTCGAAGTGTCATTGCAAAATATATTACCGATGTGTGTAGTGAAACTAAAAAGTCGTGTTACAGATAATCAAACAGCCACGTCAATTAAAAATAAATCAGTAGAAAACAATATAACTATTGTTATATAATATATATATAAAATAGAATATAATAACAAAACAATATAATTTTTAAATATAATCAAAATAATAAAACACTAAACAAAGATCCGACTGAAAAGTATCAAAATCAATTAAACTGGCGAAAATTCAAAATCAATCTTAAATTCAATAGAATGGAAATACCTTCATATCATAAACCCACAGGCTCTTAAATTATACTCTTTTATTAAACTACACAAACCTTATCAACCAATAAGACCTGTAGTTTCTTCTTATAGAGCTCTGTTATATAAATTTTCAATAGAACGAGTTAATAAAATACAACATTTTCAATAACCTAACAACTCTAAATTAATTTCATTTGACCTAAAAAGGCTTTTTCCTAGTACTACTCCTACATAAACATTTGTTCTAGTAAAAAACCTTTTAGGTCATAATATTATAAATCGAATCAGAAATTTTACATCGTCTTCAAATTTGCGTAAACCATGAGTACTTTGAATTTAATAAACAAAATACAAATAACAATGCAGGACTTTTAATGTGGAATCTTCTAAGCCCATCTAGAAACAAAGATTTCAAAACATCCCATATTCAAACAGTTTTACATTATTGGAGATACGTAGATGATGTACTGGTATATTTTACAGGAACTTACAGGCAACGTGACCAATTTTTATCGTATAATAATTCAGATAATTACAACAATTAATAGATACAGACAGTTCCCACTGGATTCGTACTCTACATTCAACTGTTTCAAGAGGTAGTTTGTTAAATTTATCAACTGTTTTTGTACTCCTAGTTCTTTCATTGCTTTGTTTATTTCTTTTCTATTTACGAGTTTTAGGCTGCTATGTCATATTCCAGTGCTCTATAAATATGTGATAAGTAAATATGTCATATTCCAGTGTTTCCTCTAAATTCTCTTCCCATATTTATTAATATAATTGCAGCCACCTTTTAATTTTATTACTAGCGATATATTTCATGATAAAGTTAAATGTTTCTGGATCTTTAAATAGTCTTATAGAGCCTTGCTTTACTAGCAAGTCTGCTAGTTTGTTTCCTTGTACTTATTAATGTTGTTGATGATGAAGACATCATTATTATTTTTGAGTTTATTAAATAGATATAGATTAAATAGTTTTTTATAAGTTTTGATATGATTTTTTATTATCAATATTACCGGGTTATGAAGATATTGATTTATTTTTTCTCTTCTAATAAGCCCCCCTAATAATTTTATCTATCTAGGCTATCAGTGAAAATACTTCAACGAGGAATGATCTTGTGCAGTGGTTCTCAAACTTATTGAGTTATGTACCACAAAATTCTTTTTATTATTTTTGAGATTACCTAACTGATATACTTATCTAGCTTGGTAATCCAATTAATTCTAATTTATATGCAGGAATTTTAAGGAATGGATAAAATAAAATTCAAAAAGAGTAAAATTGTTTTTAGGTTATATTTTTAGATTTTATATATATATATATATATATATACATATATATATATATATATATATATATATATATATATATATATATATATATAGGTACTTAGAATAACAAACTAATTAGTAAGGAGGTCGTGCTTGAGTATTTCCACATATCTTATTAATATCGGCTTCGGTCTTACTCAGATATAGTTTAAGATCAGGTTCTATATTAAGTTTGTTTTTGTATAAGTTTTTAATATTTAGCTTTGAGGAAAATCCACTCTAGCCTAGGTATGTAAAAAAAGGTATCAAGTGTTTTTAAGCGGGTTTTTTAAGACAAGGGAAATCTAAATTCCTTCTTGCACAACATTCAACAAGGTTGTGCCTTGCATTGTTTAAAGTATAATTTTAGTTCACCATCACACGACTAATTAATCAATTTTTCAGTTGCACTTTAATCCTGGGTCCACGACTCAACAGAAATGGGATTGCATATCCATTCAATTTCAGAATAATTTTCTATAAAGTACTCATTAACCTGCTTGATTAATTTATCACAGTGAATCTTGCAACGGAACAATACTTCAGAGTAAATATTAATTTCATTATCTGTAACGAAGCGTTTAAGTGGTGTAAAATGGTGAAGTAAGTAACGAGCAAGACTTGTTTTTATAACTTCAAGCTTCTTTATGAACAATCCAACCTTATCAATAATAACAAAGCTAGTTGTATGTTTGCCTTGCAAACCCAAATTCAAATCGTTTAGTCTGATAAATATATCACTGAGATATACTAATTGGCACAACCAAATTTTGTCAGTAAACTTGTCTTTCAGTCTATGATTTTGCTTAGCTAGTAATATTAATAGTACTAGATAGCACTTTTCCTCTTGAAAATCACCTAACCTCTGTACGAAGGAGCAAACTGTCGTGAATAACTTCCCATTTCGCAACACAACAGCTGAAATAGTGTTGAATTCAAAGCTCTTGACTTAATAAAATTTACTGCTTTAACAACGTCGTTCAGAATCTGCCTTAATCTACCTGGCATCTTTTTAGCTGCCAAAGCATGTCTTTGTATGCGACAGTGAATAAAGACACATTACGCTGCTACTGCTTAAACTATTGTTTCAAGGCCTCCATGCATCATTCACTTTATTAAATATTTTAACTTTTATTTCATTTCCGTGCAAAAAGCGGCAATAGACCAATAACTGGGCACTTTCGGTATTTTCATCCATTTGCAAGGCGAAAAAAATACTGGACTTCATTTGTTCTATGGCGGTTTTCTTAACATCATTGGCCATTTCAAGCATTCTACGACTAACTGTGTTATTAGAAAGTAAAACGGAATTCAATTGTTTGTCTGGCTTTTCTTCCAAAACACAAGTACAATGTCTTTGGCAGCTGGTAAAATAAGTCTTTCCCGAATTGTGTGGAGTTTTTCACAATTAATTATTTTAAAATTGGTTAGAAAAGAAATTTTAAAAGCATTGTCGATTGAAGAAAATGATAGTTTTCTTGATAGCTTCTTTTTCTTCAAATTAAACACTGCAGCAAATACGGCTTCATTGAATGATTTGAAAAGAACTCAAAACATATTACATTGCGGGCGAGTGTGTTATCCAAAACTGTAGTATTCAGTGAATCTACCTGTCTTTCCAAGGAGCCTTCAGCAGGTCCATGAGAAACATTTCTACCTGATTCGTAATATAATAAATTTTAAAATTAGAAATGAAGCATAAATTTCGTATATAAATGTAAAGCAGTTGCATTTTTAACTGATTTCTGTCTGAAATAGAAGTTACATACCAAACAACTCGAGTAAAACTCTGTGTGTAGTGAGAAACACATTAATTTGAAAGCAAACAGATATAAATCTCGCAGTTCAATGTGAAGATTTACGTAGCCAGTTCTCGATTCAAATGAAGCGGTTTTCATCAACATCCGGCTATTGAAGAGTCAGTTTAATCTCAATGCCCATCATGACGAACTCATACTGTCATTTCAGAAGGTTTTCAAGGTTGGATAACTCCTTTATTTTGCTGGCGAACAGTTTTAACTTGGGTGGCAAACGAAAATCCAGAGAGGAAAGGAAAAATGTTTGTATACGGCGTCCTCGGCTCGAAAGCTATTGGTTTTTCGGATATGCAGGTGGCTGCACTTTATTTGCAGACAACGTCCTTTTAGGGTTTTAAACTAATAATAAAAAACATTTTATACCGAGCTTACATCGCATTTTAGGATATTATACAAATGCACTCAAATATCAAATATGTTATAATAAAGTGAAAGTTATTTCTAAACAAATATACATTGAGATAAGCAGTTCGATTTCATATAAGAGAATAATATAAAGATATGGTATAACATCTCTAGTTTGCTAATAAATAGATCGACTATTTGAGTTCTATAGCAAAAATACGTGGTCATAAATTTTTAGCAAAATTACTTCAACTAATTCATCTGCTACCCAACAGAAATGCAATTAACGACACGCATTAACAATAAGCTACCTTGAGTATAATAAAATATATAATAAATGTATTATTTGGGATTTTGCCCGCCGAAAATTATAAGCGTCTGTTGAAAAACCTTCAAATTCTTCAACTAAATTTGAAATAGTGACGATTGAATTTTCAATGGCAGTCTTTTTATCGTCAAAATCTAAATTATCAAGTGAAAATTAGTTAACGATATTTTGAGGATTTTTCTTTTTTTCTCGACTTTTGTACTAGTAACAATTCCTCTAATCTTTAACTCGTAAATAAGTTCATCCAAAGTAAAAAAAATAACTTCAAATTTATTCATATTTTATTTTAACAAACATAATCACAATTTATTGAAATAAACTGGTGTTTGAATTTTACTCTTGAGCTTTCGACATCCTCTTTGATGTCTTTTTCAGGGCTTCCAAGGTTTCAGTCTCCCGAGACCCCATACACTACTACACTGATCACTAAACAATGCATTACTGGTGCTGGGAACAGAGGACGGTTCATTTATACCGTCGATGGTTGACGTGGTTTAGGTGGAGGTTTATGTGGGGGTTAGCTTGTTGATTGGCGAGGGGATTGGCGCGGGGGATTTCGATATGGAGGCCTCCATGTGTAATAGTGTAATACCGAAACGAATTACGAGCGTACTGTAAGACTTTCTGGCTTGTCTGATTGACTTCTAACCCTACGATGAAGTTTATCTCAAAGATATTCGATGATATTCAGATTAGGGCTGCAGGCTGGCCATTCTAGAGTATTCATTCCTACTTCCCTCAAGTAATTTGTCACGATTGTTGCAATATGCATGTGCTAAAACAAACCTTGTAATTCTTTTAATAGACACAATGGCCTGGGTCTTTTTTGCATTTGCCTTGTCAATATCTTTTTTAGTAATCATTTCTTTATACAAAACTATTTAAAACAGTTTAGAGGAGATACAATTAATATAAACTTTATAAGAAAAATTTGCACTATAGATTGTTTACCACAACAAAAGTAAATTTGTCAATCAATATCAAACTTGTCACTCTCAGTTTTCTGTCACTTCCATCTGATCGATTTCACCACAAAACGACTTGATTTCTTCGGTCTGGATTTGGCCGCCGGATCTAAGATGGCCGCCGCCGTTTACACAAATTACAAGGACAAGATCCAACATTAAATTTGATTTTTACAACATTAAAGAAATTTCGCTGGTGAGAACGTTAGGAATAATTTAGACAAGTTTTTACGATAAAACCTTTATTTCACAAACACAACTTACACTAAACTGATTGGATTCCCAAAGGGAAGAGCCACTTATATTCTTATGTAACCTAATATATTTTTTACTATCTTAAATACAACTTTTTATTGGACTGACAAGTAGCCATCCTTTCTGCCCGACATTGACAGTGACACTTTTGAGCCAAATTTATAGTTCAGGCGTATTACCCAAAGAGTAGTTAAAGTCGATTTTTATTTGTCTCCCCAAAAAGAAAAACGCAAGAGAATGCAACGATTACCACACCGTTGGACTGAAGTGATGTACTGAAGTTACTACTAAAAGTTATGCATTACCGAATATATTACAAACTGGACGTAGACGTTAATGATACACAATTTGGTTTTCGCAAAGACCCAGGAATGTGTGAAGCTCCTTTTTCACTTAATATACTGATACAAATATGCCTAGACGTCAATCAAGATATATACGCATGTTTTATTGACTATAATAAAGTATTTGATAAAGTACTACATGAACAGTTAATGAATGTCCTGAAATCAAAGAAGATTGACTACAACGACCTCAGGATCGTATCAAATTTATACTATAAACAGCGAGCAAAAGTACATGTTAACGAACAGCTGTCAGAAGAAATTGAAATTAGACGTGGAGTGAGAAAGGGATACGTATTGTTGCCAATTCTTTTAATGTCTCCTCCGAAGAGATCCTAAAAAAAAGCTCTTGAAGGTATATCACCTGGAATAAAGGTAAATAGAGTTCCCATTAGCAACATTAGATATGTGGATGACACTGTGACCTTAGCCGAAAATATTGAAGATCTTCAGAGACTGGTGACCAGAATAGCGGAGTATGGAACACAGTACGGTCTAACAATGAACGTCAAGAAGACGAAATTTAGGAAAATATCGAAAACTCAAAGAAACAAAGAGAATCTTCTAATAAACGGAACCAACGTCGAACATGTGGACAAATATGCATATCTGGGAACAATGCTTAACTCCACAAATGATTACATTCAGAAGATCAAAATCAGAACCGAAAAGGCTATAGCAAATTTCAACAAAATAAGAAGAGTGCTATGTACAAGGGATTTAAAATTGGAACTAAGAGTTAAGTTAGCGAGGTGATATATTTTTTCGACTTTGTTTTATGGAATGGAATCTTGGACCTTGAATGCGACATCAATAAAAAAACTGGAATTATTCGAGCTGTGGGTGTATAGAAGAATTCTGAAAATATCGTGGACAGAACACGCCACAAACAAAGAGGTTCTGATAAGGATGAATAAAGAAATAAAAATTTTAAATACAATTAAAACAAAAAAATTGGAAGATCTCGGACATATTACACGAGGACACAAATACACCTTGCTCCAACTGATTATACAGTGAAAGATCCAAGGAAAGAGAAGCATAGGGAGGAGTAGAATGTCATGGCTGCACAATCTGAGAGAGTGGTACGGATGTACATCAAAAGAACTTTTCAGAGCAGCTGTCTCAAAAGTCCGAATAGCTATGCTGATTGCCGACCTCTGCCGCGGAGATGGCACTTGAAGAAGATGTGTTGGAACTTAAAGTCAAACATCGAACACATTGTGTCACACAAAACATAAAATATGTTATATATTGTGTTGAGAATTTATTTCGCCAACATAAAACGTAAAAACTGTCAAAAACAAGCATATATAATCGCAATAAATATTTAAATTGAGACGCAATATAAAACACTGCTTAAAACTTCCAATGAAATTTTATTTTCAGAAAATTTATAGTGGCCATTTTTTTTTGCCGTCCAGCGTATAATACTCAGTTCAAACAAAATTTGCGATATCAATTTTTAAGCTATTATAATTAATTATTTCTCTAGTTCTTTGTTTTAAATTTTTCATACTGTTCGTATCTACTGATATTCTGATTAAAGTTTCCTTATGACCTGTAATGCAAATATCTAAGACCGCTACTTTGCAACCATTTGTATTAACCTATTAAATATTTGTTCATCGCCATATCACTTGCCCTAGATATCGTTATAAAAAATATCCCGCAGATACCAAATTCCCCCTTTATTGATACATTTCGATTCACTTACTGTGTACCATCCTGCATCTCGTTATTTAATTTGGCAAATCGTATTTGACGGTTTCAAAAAGCCAGTCCCAATGGTAAATAAGAGACGTAAGGCCTAAGGGGCTCCAATTTTTGCATTTTTAACTTTGTCGACAAAGTCAAGTAGGCCGAAGTGCTTCACACGTGGGAAGGCCCAAGGAACGAAGGGCACAAGAATGCCAGAAGGGCAGAATGACTCGACAAGGACTAGGGGTATGATTTCGAGTGGAAGAAGAAGCACGGAAAGCCCAGTAGTGGATGCAACTTCAAGGAAAAGGGGATTTAAGAGATTTGTTTTAATTTATGTTTTAATTATGTTTTAAATTGCTCTTGTCTATAATAAATAATGGGAATTATACAGTAGGTATATTTTATATTCATATTATAGTCTAAGTATTATATAATTTTTTTTGGAGTTATTTAGGGATAATTACTTATATTGTTAAAAATAATGTTTCATATATTGGCACTGTAAAATAAATTTAAATAAGTTCTCTTTGGCTCTGATGGCAATTTATTATTAAGATTTGATAAAATATTTTTTTTAGCTTTACGTGTCTCGACAGCGTAGGTCACTGAGACAGGTACAATTTTCTTAAACTACATTACAAGAATATACAGTAACATTACAATGGATAAAGAAATACATTAAATATTGGTACAATTATTAATTATTAAATTCTAAACTATATTTGAAGACCTTGGGACCAGAAAGGGACATGCCACCAAATAATATTTTGGAGAAAACATCATTTTAAACTTATTTTCAAATCCTGAAATCCAATTTTTACATTTTCTCGAAAGTAAGGTTCACAATCGTTTGGAAATACGTTATTAAATACACAACGAAAATGTTTAGTTAACGGTTTTTGAGTTTGTGAATATTTTTCAATAAAATATGAGGCTTATCCCTTTTTGTATAAAAAAATATATTCTAAAAAATGAACATAAAATGTAACAATAAAAAATTTAGTTGTCAATATGTTCAATATCTGAAAAGTCGTCCAAATGTTCAATGTCTTTCAATAGCTCATTATCAGCATCTGGTAGATTCTGTTGGCAAGCACCAATTTATTCATAAAATTATAGGAAAGCTGGCGGAATAAATTGTAAAAGCTGGGAAATATTTTCAATTTTTCTGTTTAGTGGAATAGGCTCACTTTATTTTGATTTCAAATCCCTGAAAAGTAAAATTGACTTTCTCAAACCTTTCTTCCCAATATTAACTGCCTTATAGCCGTTATTAAGATATTTGATATACATTAGGTTAGGTTGTTCAGAAAAAAACTTGAGGCTTGATATTTTGGAAAAGTTAACATTTTTTGTCATCTGTATGGATTTTTTGCGTAATCTCGCTTTGTAATTCTTTAAAAGTAAAAAAAACAGATTGTTTCAATACAATCACCTTAAAGCAGTTTTTCCTTTTGCATTTTCTCACTACTTCGTACCAATTGTCTGGAGTATACACTTGTTTTAATCGATGATGCTTATACTTTTCAATTGCTACGAAATCATGGTCACATGGTAATGTTGTATGTCCTACTACCAAATATTTGTGCTCAATAGAAGTGAAAATGCCTTCTATAGGCTGTTGCCATAAACAAACTAGAGACCAATTTTTGTTTTGGCCGCTGTAGTTATCTGTGTACACTATAAGCCGTGTATAGGTATGAATATACAGTAAAACCTCCCTTAACCGAAACCTTTTCAACCGAAACCTCGTTTAAGAGAAACGGCTGTTTCAATAATTTCGTCAATAAAAAGTACTCACCGATTGATGCCTATGTGTGTTTGAAAATCAAAAAAACCAAGAGCTCTAAAAGATATTTCCGAAAAAGCACTTCCAGCTTTTTATAGAGACAAAAAAAGCTCATGGATGTCGACCACTTTATTTTCAGAATGGTTCTAACATGAATTCGTCCCAAGTGTAAAATCCTTTTTAAAATCAAAAAACGTTTCCATCAAAGTATTGTTGCTTGTTGACAATGCGCCAACTCACCGTCAAAATCTACAAAATGGTGACAATTGTCAGATTTTTGCCACCGAATGTCACGAGCCTAATTCAGCCGTTAGACCAGGGAGTAATAGAGACATTCAACAGACATTATAGAGGAACATTCTTAAGACATCTGTTATTACAGAAGACAAATGAATCCAAAAGTGTTGATTCTCAAATCTTTAACAATGAAACATATTGTTTATTGGCGTGCTGAGTCATGGGTCAAGATCAAATCTTCAAATGCTGGCACAAACTTTTTGATGGAATTTTGATTGACGATCCTGAAGAAGAAAATGGTAAAGAAACGACAGAAAAAATTAAACATTTATAATAAAAAATTTTGCCGGGATCTGACGAAAATAACCAAAAAGAGATACGTGAGTAGTTAGCAGCCGATGACTCAAAAAGTGAATTCATCGACCAGGACATCATTGATATGGTTCTTCATCCAGACAACCTGAGCGTATCAGACGACGAAGATGACGACTCAACAGACAACAGGCAGCACGAGACCGCCGACTCGCGGTCGGCGGTGTCATGCCTTCAATGATTTTCAATGCCGTAGAGGTAAGAATTTTATACAGTAGGCGTAATTAGTTAGGGACGCGACTAGGTTCTTAATTTTTGTTGTCGTTGCATAGAGTTTTGTCCTTGTCAGATTGCTTTACGTTTCGTCGAACAATCGAATGAGGCAAACTCATGACGTTCTGCAAATTAACGATGGAGAGATATAGCAAAACATCGTTGTCAGACAAAAACGCAAACGAAAATAGAAGATTTCTTTAAAAAAACATGTTAAACTTGTTCATTTTTCTGAAATCACCTTATAGTATTTTTTAATATTAATACTTTGACCAAGAATACTATAAAAAATAAATTTATTTTTAACCGAAATTCTTGTTATCTGAAACGGCATCCCCCCCTCCCCAATAATTTCGGTTAACGGAGGTTTTACTGTATTCCTGAACTTCCGGATATTTTAGTTTAAGGGATATGTACATATATAAATTGTTTACATATTATATTATTGTTCAATATCAAAATATATATTTTTTTCACTAAGTAAAATAGATCATTTTCATATCCGTCAATCTCAAAGCATAGCAAACAAAAACGGCAATCTCCAATGTAAAATATTAAAAAAAAAAAAACAAAAAGAAATAATTTCTTAAGCTTCTCTTTTTAGACACCCGATTAAAAATCAAATTTTATATCATTCTTCATCAGTTTTATTGTTTTAATTGAATTTGTTAGTTTCTACTAACTAACTAGTTTTTCGGGGTTTCCCAAAATTATGGAAATGGATGATTTTGATTTTACACCCCTCATTTAACGATTGCTATCTCTTAGTTTCGTAAATTAACAGGATCTTATATTTTTCTTATATTCCACCGAGTCAATTACTGGTAGATCAGCAACAAATACTACAAGTGCCCCGTTACTACTATTTAGAAACCACCATAAACGACCAATGGGACCACTCAGTTGAGATAAAACAAAGAATTAAAAAAGCCAGGTCAGCATTTGTCAGAATGAGCAAGGTTCGTGTTGGGGAAGACCACTCACTAGATAAGCCAGTCAAGAGTGGAGTCCCACAAGGATCAGTACTTGGACCGCTACTATTTTGTGTCTACACTAGTGATCTTCCGCTCATCGTATCCAGTAAGGTTTCCATTTACGCTGATGACACGAAATTATATGTAAATCCAATTATTAACCAACATGTTCTTCAACAAGATCTTGACGCAATATTCAAATGGTACTTAGAATGGTTACTTCCGCTTAACATTGAAAAATGCGTTGTTTTACATATCGGCAAAAATAACCCATCACTGCCGTACTTTATTAATGGACATCCCTTAAACTCGGTAACCTCCCACAATGATCTCGGAGTGATAATTAATAGTGACTTAAATTGGTCTGATCACATAGTGTCGGTGTGTAAACGTGCAAACTCGAAACTGTTTTTGATCCGTAAATGTTTACACGTATATCTCTAACTTCTGTTAGTAAACTTTACTCAATATACGTTAGACCTATTCTTGGGTTTGCCGGACCAGTGTGGAATCCAGATCTCATTCGCGATAAGATCCTACTTGAAAATGTTCAGCGTAAAGCTACAAGACTGGCATACGGTCGTGTAAGACCTAACTATGAAGATAGATTATCCATGGCTCATCTTACGACATTCGAGCAGCGACGTCTTCGAGGTGATCTAATTATGTCCTTCCGTATTTTAAAACATAACTTTGGGAACCTAAGCACCATATTCACTTTGAATCAAGACGAAAGATTAAGAGGCCATCGATACAAATTGAAAACGGAACAAACTACTGCAAGGTCCAGGGTGAACTTCTTGCCAAATACAATCTTTAATATCTGGAAAAATTTGGATCAAGACACCATATCGGCAACTAGTGTTAACATCTTTAAAAATAAACTGGATAGTGGTGATTTTTTTTTCTTGGATAGCATTATTTATTTATTTATTTATTGTCTCACCATTCAACTTTTGTATGATATACTTAATTGTTTATGTTTACTTAACTTTATAATTGGTATTAGTTTTATAAGGATGTTTTTTATTTTTGATTTTTGGGCATAATAGGAGCTCGCTCCTCTGCCCTTATTTGTAATATAATAATAATAATAATAATAATATTTAAGAGCCACGACCTACCCTTAAAACGAAAATCCGTTTATTGAGATGGGGTTTACAGTGCTGCTCTATGAGGTTAAATCATGGACACTAACCGAGGCATCCATGGGAAAACTCGAGGCATTTGAGATGTGGTGTTATAGACGGATACTGAGGGTCTCCTGAGTGGACAGAATAACAAACATTGAGGTTCTACGTCGGATGGATAAAACATGTGAAATTATATTCACAGTGAAACAGCGCAAGCTAGAATATCTTGGACATATAATGCAAAACGATCATAGATATAACCTGCTGCAACTTATATTAAAGGGAAAGGTCTACGGAAAGAGGGGACCAGGGAGAAGAAGAATATCTTGGCTCCAGAAATTACGAAAATGGTTTAACTTGACCACTTCAGGACTATTTCGAACTGAGGTCAATAAAGTTAGAATTGCCATGCTAGTAGCCAACATCCGTAACGGATAGGCACTACAAGAAGAAGATATTTTTCTTAATAGGATATCGACATTTTTCATATACGTATTGTCGATCATAATCACCAATTTTTGTTTATTTATAGCATACAGCTTAAATTTTAGAGCAACAATAAAGAAATAATATTCAATCATTCTAGTTACATCTTGTATTTTATATTTTAAATCATACCAATATCAATCCCTTGACAGATATGTCCAGCCTGAGCATCTCCTACCAAGTCTTCTTTAAAATATATTTTTTAATTTCTTATAATAACACAATTAATAAACATATTTCTTCCAACTTTCAACCATGGGGTACGGTTTTTCTATTTTCCACTGTGTAAAAACACATTCGCATAGAAACATTCAAAATGTTGCATATATATTGTTTTTAATTTTACAGTCTTTCAGCCTGCTACCTCTGTCACTGACTATTGAATAAGAAAAAGTACAGGAGAAAACGCCGAAAACATGGCCTGAGGTTGTTTAGGGGAAACGGTAAGGCGTAACAAGTACGGGTAGGTTTGAAGAGGCTCAGGATCTTCTTAAAGCGAATTTTTGAGTGGATCGCTGCCGGATACTTTTTTCTTTCCTTCGTCTTTAATTGTCAGAAGTGACAAAACGTGTTCGACGATCTAAGTTATTCTGTATACTACTGAATTTTGAGTTTGGGCTCCATTAGGGCTGTTTAAAAATTACCTGGGATCTAATTAATACAGGTTGATGAAGGAGAAAAAATTAAATGCTCGCTGTGGAATACGACCCCGATTCGGACAATTTTTTTAAGTTCTGGTTAAAATAAAACAGCACACTCATTTATAGACTTCGGCAAATATGCAAATAAAAATGTAGAAAATATGCGCATAAATATGCACGTGTTTACCCGAAAATATGCAAATATTTTACAAAATATGCATACAAATAAATAAAAAAATCGTAAAATAGTAACAATTTTATTTAAAAAAAAAAGTGTACATAACTAAATATTTCCTACTATTCATTAAGATTTACATTTATTTTAAGTAACTACACCATTTTTAAGTATGAATAAACTTATTTAGAATTATGGTAACAATAAATGACCAAGTGGTGTTCAAAATTTTCTAACAAAAACTTGTGGCTTCTGTCTGAGTACATATATTTATATATGGAAAAACTTCGTTCAACATCAACTGATGTAACGGGAGCATTTTTCAAACTAACATTAGAAACAAAACATTTGGTTCTAAATTAATTGTTTCCGAAATATTTCCAGCTAGAACACTGACTACTTCAGAAAGAATATGGTAACCTTTATTTTTTTCCATAGTAGCTTCAAATTTTTTTAAAATATCTTTTCCAATATTACCTCTAACGTTCCGACAACATGACGCAAATTCTTTTATTAATGCTGTACTTTTGAACAATGACAGTTTTGGTGATTCTAAGTGAGTAATTGTTTTTTGAACAAAACTAAAATTTGATTTTATAAATGAAAGTTCTTGTTGAAGCAAGTTACTCTGAAAAGTTTGTTTAGAATCCAAAAGAGATTGGGAACTTTCATCTGTTAACGTATCAATTATGTTCGTTATTTTAACAAAATGATCTGCATAAAAATTAGCTGCTTCTAACCATGTTCCCCATCGCGTTAAAATAGGTTGTGGTGGAAGAGGAATGTTAGGTAGCATTTCTTTATAAAGTTGAATTCTTATAGGAGATTTAAGAAATACTTTTTTGACACTGGATATCATGGTATTTACAAGAGGAAACTTTTTTCGTATTTCCTCTGCAACTCTGTTTAATCCATGCTCTACACAAGTATTATGTATTAAATCCGGGAAAAATATTTTTTAATTTTGTCCTGCTTTCACCATATAAGGAGCAGCATCCGATAAAATAAGCAGTAATTTATTAGAAGGAATAGTTGTCGGAAGAAAAAAAGTTGCTGTTTCTTGTATAAAACGCGAAATTGTTAAAGCATTTGTTTTCTCAAGTTGCTGGCATGAAATAAGATGAGATTTTGGTAAGGTATCTTCTTTAAGAATACCAATCAATAAATGAGCAATATACTTTCCTGAGGAATCAGTGGTTTCGTCTACAGATATGTAAAAATAATTATCTGCAATTTCTTCCTTAATATTAATTAACACCGACGAGTATAGCCCGTTCACATTATTTCTTCTTAGAGACCGATCACTTGGAACATTAAGTTTGCAATATTTTTTTAGAAACGAACTAAAATTTACATTTGCTAATTTTGAAAGCGGTATGTTTGCAGACACTAATGCGCGACACAAGTCTTCATTAAAAGTTTCTTGCTCATCTAATTTTTTTGAAGTAGATTGGAAACATTTAGCCATTGAAGTTTGATGTTTTCCTTCTATTTTTCCTTTTTTTGCAATGTGTGAAGCAGTTCTCACATGTTGGTCTATCTGAAATTTCTTCTCACATGCTATCTATAAATAAAAATAAAAACCTTTATTTTAACCCAACCTTTAAAATATAAAAATATACAAGGTGTTTTTGGTTAATCAAATAACTGGTTTGGAAAAAAAAACACTCGCTAAGTGTTTTAAATGCAGTATTAATCCACAAATTAGTTTTTGTTACTAACCATTAGTACATCATATAACTTATTTTAAAATTCAACAAAAGTTTTTTTTTTTGTTAATTCAATTACAATAAAAATAATTGTGTTTTAGAATAGCTGACTTCATAAAAAAAAAGTAAAGGTGAAAAATTTTTCTAAATACACACCATTGTATTGTACCATGGACAATTTTTTCTCACTAAAGGAAGCTATTTTTCATTTAAAATAACCTACGAGTACTAAATTTCAAGTAAATACGTTTATTGGTTTTAAAGTTATTGTTGTTATTAACTAAAAGAATTTAATTTTTTTTAATTTTAACACCCTGTATCTCGAAAAGTAAATAAGTTTGACCCCTCATTAACTATATCGTTTTGTTCAATTTTTCGAGAAGTATCTACAGTCAAACGTTGTAAGTGTCATTTGGAAACACCCTATATGTATGAAATATTAGATATTTAATAGAAAATATTAGATACTTACAATTTTGCCACAGACTGAACAGTAGATTTTTCCCATATCCATAAACAGCTCTTTATAAAGTTTAATCCAAGTTGAAGCACTGGTTGTTTTAGGCATTATAAAATCACAATCTTCCTTTTTGTTACGCACAACGAGTGTTTACGCTTTGAATATCAAAACAAAAATGATTTACAAATCTGAGCATCAAATTAGAAATGTTTAGGTACCTAATTCAATAAACTGGGAGATTTTGGAAAATCCCTAAATTAGGAACAAAACTATTAGCCGTTTACCTGCTGTTAAGATACAATAAATTGTAGATAGATTTGGGGATTAGATCATAAAATGCAAATGAGCGAACCCTTAGCGATTATCCAATAACTGAATGCCTCAGTGACCGAGACTTTCTAAGAATGTTGAGGGCTACTTAAATTGATCTTCTTTGAAATTGTAAATGTTTTGTACCTGTAGAGATTACGTACTTAGATCATTTCTTGATTAAAATGACTACAAAATTTTATACAAGAATTGAAATAAATTGGTATGTTTAAAAATTTTCAAATACAGTATAAAAATCTGAACTTTTATGCACTTTATGCAAACTTTTATACAAATATGCCAAAGTATGAAATATTTGCATAAAATATGCACAATATGCAAAATATGCAATATGCATATTTGCCGAAGTCTACTCATTTCGTACTGATTTATGTTGAGAAAACACTTTTAAAATGAAATAACTTCTATTCTAAAAGAAAAACTATTAATAAATATTTTATTATTTGTATTTAGAATCTAGTTGTTTATATTAGACACAACTCAAAACCATTGTACCAATACTTAAAACTAGGTAACTGAAAACGGACAGCTAATATAGCTGAAACGGAAGCAGAAAAATTTCCAGAAGTATTTCGAAGAAATATGTCAAGAAACGGATAGAAAAGAAGAAAGAGAAACAATAAAGAACACAGAACAAGGTTATGAAGAAGAAGAATTGAATTGCAAACTTAAAAACGGGAAAACAGCGGGAGAAGAGAGAATATGATGATTAAACACGTTGGGGAGGCACTCTACAGACAGATTTATGAACTAATACAGAATATATGGAGTAAAAAAATAATGCCCGAAGAATGGAAGAAGGGAAATACGAGGATGGGATGATCCCCCTCACAAAAAGGATCTTTAAGTGAAAACAGCTTCAGCTTCTTCGGCTAACTAGGGTTAGCGATTGTAAAGAAATACGAGTATATTAAATTTTTATTTTCAATTTTCATTTATGTATTATAAAAAAAAAGAAATTATTATAATATTCCATGAAATCTGTTTAGTTAAACAAGTTTTTTTCTCATTTAATAGCGACAGAGTGCGTTAGAGACTTTCATAAACTGCTTCTTTGAATAACCTTCAGTAAAATTTCGGTAAAATTATATACGAACGTGGCAAATAGGATTGGCCCCTTCGCTTCCAATTTTCCGGACAAAATAAAGCCCAAATCGAAATTTGTGGATATAGTCAGAGACGCGGGGCCCAGCTCCCGTTCGACATAGCCCGTTGAGATCTCCATAAATCCCCTCCAATACCTCCAAAGATTGAATTTTAATGCGAGTAACCCTTCGATGAAGACACTTTATCTTGCTTAATGCGATTAGAATCCATTATAGCAATCGAAAGGACGCAATAGATTACAATTATGGCCTAAAAAACATAGCTGACGGTCAGGCTGTGTTGCCAAATCGTAATTTGCACCAATTCATTATTTTCATTTGTTATAAATTTTCGCTAGGACCTTGCGATCATACTTGCACTATACAACTTGTTATAAATTTTGTATTCAATTAATATTCCCAGAATACATATGTTTATAGTCTTCCCTCTTGTTCCTTGCAGCTTTATGATATTCATAAATTATTTTTTATAATGTGTTTTGTTTTTTCTCGTAGAATCTGTGTAAAAAAACATAAAAATGTATGAGTTGTTCCTATACAATGACTACTACTACTAAGGATTTCCACAGTTTTCACTGTCTTCCTTCAATCAACCGTTTTCTCCAATTTTCCCTGTCATTCCAGTCTCCATCTCGCAGGGTTCTTTTCTCCATAGCCTCGTCGATTTCATCTCTGAATGACCTTCGGGGTCTTCCTCTCTTTCTTCTTCCAATCGGGCTCCATTCTGTGATTTTGTTTATCCAGCGTCCTCTGTCCGCTCTTCTGACGTGGCCGTACCAGGATAGTCTCTTCTCCTCTATATAGTCGATTATGTCTGATTGCACCCATTCTCCGCTTAATCTCTGCGTTTTCAATTCTGTCTCTTTTTGTAAGTCTACAGCTTCTCCTCAGGAACTCCATTTCTACTGCTCTTATTCTACCTCTATTTCTCTTGTTTATTGTCCAGTTTTCGGACCCATATGTCAGAATACTTCTTGTCAGGGTATTATATATTCTCTTTTTTGTCTTTATCGTAATGTTCTTATCCCACAACACTGAGTTTAGTTGTCTTATACAGTTTCTTGTTTGTCTCAGTCTGTTGTTTATATCTTCTTCTGTTGTTCCCTGGTTCGATATTATGGTTCCTAAATACTTGAATTTATCTGTTCCATTTATTTGTCTTCCCTCGTCTATCTCTAGGTTTCTCATATCCTTGTTTTCTGTTGTTAGGTATTCGGTTTTCTCTAAGTTTATTTCCATTCCGTTGTTTTTATATTCTTCTTCTAGTTTTCTGAGCATAAAGCTGAGATCTTCTTCATCTTGTGCGATGACTACTTGATCGTCGGCAAAACTTAAGGTGTATAGGTATTCGTCTCTTACTGGTATGCCCATTCCTTCGCACTTTCTCCTCCATGGTTTGAGTGTCTTTTCCAAGAATATTTTAAACAGAGTAGGGGACGTAGCACAGCCTTGTAGAAGTCCTTTTGTCGTCTTAAATGGATTGTAGGCTTTATTTCCACATTTAATAGCTACTTTGTTTTCTTTGAATAGTGCTTTAACTGCTTTTATTAGTGTTTGTCGGATTCCGAGATCATTCATTGCTTCCCATAATTTGACTCTAGGTATTGAGTCATATGCTTTCTTTAGATCAACAAAGGCCAGATGGACCGGTCTACCTTTTGCCATTTTCTTCTCTATCAGTTGTTCTAATGTGTACGTATGATCTAGGCATGATTTTCCTACTGTGAATCCTGCTTGGTTTTCTCCAATTTTTCCTATTATTTCAGTTTCTAGTTTTTCCTTAATAATTTTCCCGTAAAGTCTACCTACCGACGATATTATACTAATTCCTCTATAGTTTTCACATTTTTTCCTGTTTCCTTTCTTATGTATGGATGTGATGTATGCTTGTGTCCATTCCGCAGGTATTTCTTCTCCATTTAGTCCTCTTTCGAACATTCTATGTAGCATGCGGAATAACTTTTCCGTTCCGTTTTTAATTAGTTCGTTTGGTATTCCTCCGGGTCCTTTGGCTTTTTTGTTCTTCAATGTCTTGATTGCTCTCTTAACTTCTGCCAGGCTTATTTCTATCTGGTCGTATGCCCCATTTCCTGCATGTTCTATATTCTCTTCCTGAAATATATGAAAATATATTCTCTTTCCTATACAATGAAATACAATAAAAAAACGAACCAAATGAAGGATGTTGATAGATTCATCCACAGGGCAATATAGTTGTGAGTTTTAACTAGAAATGAGTCCATTTTAATGCCAAAATCATAATTTTTCTAAATAGAATTGTTATATGGACTAACCATTATTTCAGCGGTTGATTTGTTAGGGTAAGTACATATTTATAGGCTAATAACGAGTAGTAAATTGTCACAAGAAAGTAGCAAGACTGTAGCAAGAAAGAGAATTGGGCGTTGACACTCAAATTGAGCGCCAATGTAGTAAAAGTATGTAACAAAATTTAAAAAGAATAGAAAGAAATGTATCAAGCAATAGGAGAGTGCTCACAATACAAAATGTGTGAGACTTAATGCCATTTAGCTAGCAGGCTATGTCGGAGAATGACCAATTGACAATCAAGAATGGATTCGGCCAATTTGCATGACCTTTAAAGACAGTAGAATTAATGTGGAAAGGAGAAATAAAATAGATAAATTTATGTGAATGAGCGTAATGAAAGCAGCAGAGTATGGGACACTTGGACGTGGGAACATTTTTCAGACCGTGCGAAAAAGCGCCATCCTTTGATGTCAGGTGTGCAGTTGTGGCACGTGGCAGGTGTGACAGGTGAGCTTTGGAAATTGGAAAGCTGTCGCTCCAATGAGAACGAACCACTGACGTCACAAGACGGCTTGTAAATGTCATGCAAACTTTCATTTCTTTATCTTTATTCTTTATCGCCGGTCAACTGTCAATTCGTCTTTTCGTCGGGTAGCTATCACGTCTTCTTTTCGACTATACTTTCGAGAAAGAGACACTATAACGTATTATCTTTCCGTTTGTCATTTCTTTTAATATTTCAGCCTTGTTCCGGCGTACGCGGCGCTCTACAGGAATCGACCAATGGTCCCCAGCTACTCGTGTGAATAAATATAAATAATACCCAACTTACAAGGCAAGCACGGTGTTTAAATGCCAAAAATCAAACCACAACATCGCCACATATAATGCTCGGTTGCTCTCTTCCGAGGAAAGAATAGAAGAAATGAAGGAAAAACTTGTAAAATGAATTGGGATATTGTGGGTGTCCCAATTCACTTTTCGACCAACATTTAAAAACTGCGACTCATAAGTAAACTTAAAAAAAGATTAAATCCCTTCAGCAGTCGATTCATACATCTCTTTAAAATGTTGTTATAAATGTTGTTCATCTTCTTCTTCTTCCTCCTCTTTATAAGCAATTCTGATTGTTCATCGGCGGATTAATACCTCTATGGAAGGTTGTCACTCCAACTTTAACACGGTCATCCGATACTTCTTCTGCCGATTGGTGACTTATATCTTGTTATTTTGACGACACGGGTCTCCTCCATTCTGCTTATGTGGTTATTCCATTTTTTTTCTTTTCTGTGTCCATTCATCTATACACTGTACGTTACATTTTCTTCTCTTTAGATCTCTCAGCTTATTTCTTGTAATTCTTCTCAGTACTTTTATCTCTGCCATTTCCAGTATCCTTTGTCTTGTGGCTGTGTCGGGTCACTGGCTTTAAATTTAAATTCTTGACTTCATCTCAGTGTTAATATGTCGGTTCTTTGACTACTATTGTTTTAGTTTTCTGAGATGGCTTGTCATATTAAATTCTTTTGCTCTTATGTTAAATCTGTGAACCAGTAAGGCAGCCGGAGCTCAGTGGCTATGTTACTGGCTTAACAATCTGGAGGACTTGGTTTCGAATCCCGGCAACGACAAAAATTTTCAATTTCTAATTTAACTGAGCTGCTACCGTGCTTCGTAGTCGTTAAGTCATGTTAGGGGCGCTTGCGTGACCTAAAAATCTTAAGAAGGTTACACGAACTTTACTTTTTTGTGGACCAGTCTTTGCAGACTATCCTCATCTTGGGCTATCAATATTGCTTCGTCTGCGTAACAGAGAATTTTCATTTCCTTGTTTGCCATTCGGTACCCTCTTCCTTTGTTAACGCTTTTGACGATTTCATCCATGATCAAATTGAAGAGCATGGGACTCAATGAATCCCCTTGGTCTATTCCGCTGCCTATTTCTATAATTTCGGTAAGTTGTCCATCTATTCTGACTTTCATTTTGTTGTTTTGGTAGATGTTTTCGATACTTATAATATTTAGGAGAACTTCTCTATTATACAGAAGATGGATTACATCTTTGAGGCTTACTCTGTCAAACGCTTTCTTTAAGTTAATCAGACACAGAAATGCTGGTCTATTATTCTTCTTCTTCTTAACGTGCCCCATCCCTAAGGACATTGGCAATCATCATGGCCCATTTGACTCTATCTGCAGCCGTTCTGAAAAGTTCTATTGACGTTTTCCCACTCCATTGTCTCAGATTCTTCAGCCAAGACGTGCGTCTTCTCCCCGGTCCTCTTTTGCCTTCCACCTTCCTTGTATGACCAGCCGCATCAATTCGTATTTCTCGTTTCTTAGTATGTGATCAAAGTAGCTCATTTTTCTTTTCTTTATATTGTTGAGTATTTCTTTATCTTTTTTGATCCTTCGTAGCGTTTCCGCATTTGTTATGTGTTGTGTTAAGATATTTTCGACATACTTCGATAACACATTTTAAAGTTAATGAGTTTTTCTCTGTCGCCTCTGTAATTGTCCAGGCCTCAACTCCATACAACAGGACAGAAAACACGTAGCATCTCAATACTCTATTATACATTAGTGATTTCTCAGTAATTTGTTTTATAACGAATATTTTATCTGTACACGATCATTCACAACGAAAACCCTGTTGCTCATCTGCTAAACTTATGCTCTGATTTGATTTATTAGCACTTGTAAAATTTTAGTTGAAAGTTTTAGCGTAGTATTTAACGAGTTTATATCTCTGTAGTTTTCTGGGTGTTTTTTATCTAATTTTTTGAATGGTAGAATTAGTTCGCTCGTCCTCCATTCTTCCGGTATTTTATTGTGTTTTATAATTTTATTAATTTATGTTGTTAATTGTTCTGTTATTGCAAGACAACATTGTAAATGTTGTTGTTGTTGTAAAAAGATCAAAATGAACTAAAAAACATTGTTTGTTTCATCAAGACCTGTATAATAGAGCTCTGTAAGCAGCAAATTTTTCGTTAAAAAATTGCAAAATACACATTTTAGGCAATTTTTCCAAAACTAATTTAACTTCAAAATTCTTAAGGATAATGTGAATGCATTGTATGAGGGAGTAATAAGGGAAATTAAAATTTCTTTAATAAAAACACAAACAAAAACAAAACGTGTTAAAGCTCTATTAAACATTATCAATAAACAAATGGTTCTTTTCAAAATTTTTGAATCTGATTTACATAAAACGTCTTTGTTATGCTGGGAAAAGAATTTTTTTAATTTTAATATGTGCTTAATAAATGTTCCTTCATCTTAGCTATTTAAAAAAAAAACTGTGATAAATTACTAAATTACTTAATAAATTACCGTACTATAAACGTTATATGGATAAAACTATGACGAATAAAAGTGATTAACCAGAAAACGATAATAATAGTAAAATGTCTAATAATAATTAAAACTGACATTTTTATTAACAATTATATTTTTTGGGACTTTACCGCAAATATAATTAAACATATTTTATATTTGACATTTCTATTTCCAATTCTTTCTCAAAATACCATTTTGAGAATGATTTCTAATTAATATCTTAACATATTTATTTTTAGTTATAAAATATTAATCTTTTCTCCGTCTATAATAAATTATGTTCTTCGTGATTCGGTTATTTTTAATATACCTACCTTTGGTTTAAAGTATTTCTTGCTTCTCTTGAATATAGTTAACTGTAATTACTTTTATTGTCGAAAAGCATTACACAATGATCTTTGTTAACAATATTGCCGGCAACGTCGGGGCGTACTATGGCCATATTGCAAAGCAATTAGTTGACTGCGACTACCACTACGAAGACTCAGAGAGGCAATCGTAATAGTCCCGATAAATTATGGAACTGTGAGGAGTAATTATTTAGATTTATCGTATGCCTTAATTGTCTACACAAACTCAACCCTTGCAGCGAACTCGTCGCAGACACCCATGAAATATTCAAGGCGGAATTCTGGTTTATATAAAAGAATGGTTGACCTACATAACAGCACCCACAACAATTTTAGGCTAATATGAAAATTACATAAATATGTCGTCTAGTTGGTAATAAAATCGAGCAAAATTAAAAATATTAGAAATCGACATGTTTTCTCACCAGAAACACAGACACGCTGTACACATTGATAAAGTAATAACAGACGATAGGGTAAAAATTATATAGATATTGGTATACCGACAAAAGGACGCGGAAAAAAGGACGCATAAAAAAGGACGCGGAAAAAAGGACGCGCGAAAAAAGGACGCGTGGAAAAAAGGACGCGTGGAGAAAAGGACGCATATTATTAATGAAATACTATAAATAGTTTATTTTAATTGACAATAGCAATTACCCCCGTTTATCCCCTATATATAATTACAGAAAATGATTCTACCTAACCTAAAATCGGTTACGGTAAAAGTAAAAAGTGAAAAATATTTATATGAAAAAAACTTACCTTCACACTTTATCCAGGCTTAGGACTGGCAGCAGAAGCTGGCGTGTTTACAAGTTTTTTTTTATTTTTTTTTAATTTTTTGCTTTTTTTGGAATTTTTTTGTCATTTTATTTTTTTTTTGTTTTATTTTTGATATACATTTTTTTTGTATTTTTTTTATGTTTGCAACTGAAAATTGTGAGCAATGCCTCTCAAATATTCTAAAGTTGGCCTGTCAGCATAATCGGCAACAATAGCCCTTATCCTGTTTGCTGTATCTTGATATTTTCTTTTGCGTGGAGGTACATTGCCCGAAATGTACTGCTCTATTTTCAAAACATTTAAATCATATTCTTTTTTTAGAGAATTAATAAATTTCCAAATATTCGGATGTGCACTATTGAGAAAAGAAGAAAAGCTGTTGTGCCATCCTTCGACAGCATTATTATTTCGAGGTATATCTTGGTCTGCCAAATCGTAACAATTCCATACATTTGCTGGAAAAAGGGGTTGTCTTCGATTTCCTCTTCTAGCTAATCTCCCTATCCAAGTGTCTTCAAAGTAATTAATCAACGGCACTAGTAGTTCTTCATTTTGTCTATAAAAATCGCTATTGAGCAACTCCTCGTACACTCTGACTACATGGTTGTCTGGAACAAACGCAAGAGCTGTCAATTGTCTTAGGTGAAGGGCGAAGTCAGGATTCTCAATATATCTACGTTGCAATCCGGCACTTTGAATATGGCGCCACATACACTGCGAGAAATGAAAAAACATCCGCGGATTCTCACATTTGGGAACTCAGTTTGTGCAGCATTCATTGCCGCTCTTTCAAAGTCCATCATTATTGTTAGAGGGCGCAAGGCCGGATTCAACACCTTTAGTTGCTGAAAAACACGTGTATAAGTCTCTTGTGTTTTGTTCGTTAGAAGTGTAAATACAGTCGGGATTACATTACTGTATCGCACTCCATGAATTGTGTATATTTGAGAAAACAATGGTGGTGCTGAGTTAAATGTTCCATCGGCATACCAATGATCGCATTGTTCCATAAATCTTAAATTTCTTTGTGTTGAAAATAACAAAATACGTTCTTCTTCTGGCCCGCTATCAAATAATAGAAATAGCTCACTGCCTGTAGTTGTTTTATATTCTTCAGGAAGCACAAGTTCTTCTAAATTTCTCGGATTTGCGGGCGTACCTCCTAGCTCGTTCCGAACTCTTTGCACAGTTTTTTTTTAACGACGACACTGATGGAAGTTGTGCCGTAGCAGCTAAGGAAAGTCCTTGAGAAATTTCACTTACTACACCTTGGGTGGAGTGTTCCAGTTGTTGTGCAACTTCTTTCATCCGGTTACAAGCTTCTTTTGCTTCAATCTTTGCCGTGTCTGCAACGTGATTATGTTCTGTGGATTTTGTAATTTCATCCACAACGGTATGCACTCTTCCTGTACATTTGCACTTATTATAAGTAGCACACTTCCAAATGGTCTTTTCACCAATTACTAGCTCTTTTTTATGGAGAAATCCATTATAAAGTAACAAGTTGTTGCCTTTTTGGCTTTTCACAAACGCTAACACCATCTTAACAGACTGATATCAATTTGTAAAATGTTTTCTTGTTAAGAACCAAATTAAATTACTTACCGCGACAAGTTTTCCCTATATAAACAATTTGGTTAATGATGTTTTGTTATATCGGACCTTTTGTAATATTCATTTCTTAAAAACAATTATTAACCCTCATTAGACCCCTTACTGGGCTGGTACTTGGGTTTTTCTAATCCCATACATAATTCTGATAATATGGAATCTAACCTGTTTCAATACCAGAAATCTTGAATAAACATTATATTAGTATTTATTATTTTACTTAAGATATTTTAGTCCTAAGCCTCGATAAAATGCGAGGGCAAGTTTTTTTCATATAATTATTTTTCACTTTTTACTCTTACCGTAACCGATTTTAGGTTAGGTAGAATCATTTTCTGTAATAACATATGGGGATAAAAAGGGGGTAATGGCTAATGTCAATTAAAATAAACTATTTATAGTAATTCATTAATAATATGCGTCCTTTTTTTCATGCGTCCTTTTTTCGCGCGTCCTTTTTTCCGCGTCCTTTGGTCTCGCGTCCTGTTTTCCGCGTCCTTTTGTCGTAGATTCATAGATATTATAGCAAAAGAAAACAGCACACTAGGAGCAATTGGAATGACACTAAAGATGAGATAAAAGAAGATATTTTTCCAGGTCATCTTCACAATGTGCTATTATATATTAGTATTAAAGTTAAATTAAAATTAGTTTAGTATTTTATAGATTTTTGTTAAAGCTAGCGTTCGTGATCCACGTGTTTCAAAAACTCCACGGAAAAAATTTGTGTCAGAAGTGGCGGAGCTCAGGCGACTAGTAGTTGAAAATACCGAGAACTAGAGCTCATAGCGATTTGCCGACGGATTCTGGAGATTTTTCATAAGGTCCATTAGTCTATTACTAGCCATGCTGCAGGGTCTGATGGCCACATTGCAAGAAGATTTAACAAGTAATATGACCGAAAATCGGACTGCTCGGACAGCCAGGCTGCATTGCAATAAAAGCTAAATTTCATGACAGAAAACCAAGCTGCAATCACGGAACAGTTAAAGGGTCTTAAAGAAGACATGTTCGGCAAATTGGCAGGGCTCGAGACGAAGATACAAGTAATCAAAACGCTACTTATGGGTATCAAAATACAAAGTGTATATAACTAAACATTCAAGTAAAAAAGCATAATAAAACGAATGAAATTTCAGCCGCTCTAGCTGATAAATAAAAAAGAAGTAAAACGCTGGATGAAATATTCAATTATTGACATTACATACCTGTTTCGTCGTACCCATTCATAAATTAAACTCTCAGGCGGAATCACATCTGAGTTCTTCCCGAGTCGACCGACCCCTTTTTGGTTATGAATTCGTTGTATTGTGCGTTTTAGTCATTTCTTTCCTTTTCTTCTTAAAGAGACTTACGGCTGTAATTCGTAGGTATGCATTGTTTAGATTTATTCTTCCTTGCTCGGACGACTTTTTGATTGCTGATGTAATTTTCTTAATTTGTTTGTGACACGATTTTGTACGAGTGAGGGGCCTTTTGAAAATTTGTGAGAGTCACTTAAAGGAGGAATTAAACTTTAATTCCCACAAGAACGTCTTGATTGAAACTTTTTTTGTTGAATATTCGTGAGTCTTTTAAGAGGTACAAGGGAAATGGACGTCGTTTTGGTTTGAGAGGTAATTTCTGTGACCCATGATTGTTATGGGGAATCACCATGAGATTGTTGTTTTTCAGACTTCATTATTTGAATTGTCTCAATTATAATATTATTGGCTGATAACATTCCCACTGTGCTTTATTTTAATATTTAGTTAGATCTTAGGTCGAATTTAATAACTGTAAAGTGTGTGTAACACAGCGCATTTCTAGGCGGTACAACTATATAGGGGTGGGTTAACCTGGGTAGGCTTTTTCTATTAAACATACTGTATTTATTCCATTGCGATATAATGTAGCTCATGTGATTTCTTTCTTTCTTTTTGATCAACTTTCTAATATATTTTTTCACTTTATTTTATTTATTTAAAATTTTTATATAGGTTAATAATATTATTTGTTATGCTCGAAATAATATTATTAAGAAACTCAATCAGTCAGCATGTCATTACTGTTGATAAAATATAATATTAGTTTGATAAACTGATTAGCAACGGTCTTCTCCCTGTATGTGCCTCTCCGTTATCTTATCCTACTTTTTACCTGGTAAATATCACGCACAACTGAAATATAGGAAAAAGAATACAAAGTGCATTATAATATGAAATCACTAACTATATTTTATTTGTTTAATAAACAACCAATAAGAAAATATATTAATAAATAATTTTATTTTATAAATTTTTTGAAAAATTTGGTTACAAAATTTTGAAAGATTTTTCAATAGCAACGCGTCATTTTAAGTATACTATTTACACATTTTTGGTCTATTCACGAGTGAGTGAATAAATGCTGTTTAAAATTTTCTATTTACCAGAGGCAATCACACATATACACTGCCGTTCAATTTTCAAAGCTACAGTTCGGACATGTCGATATGACGTCATTAATATTTTTTAAAGAACAAATCCATTGCGACCACCACAGCTCCACCCACATGTCAGGTAAAACTTGTATCATGGTAAAAAAACTAGATTTTCGAGATCGAGAACTTGACGTGAAAAGACGCACCTAAAAATTTGACCAATATACAGCAACAAACTCGTTTGTTGATTATTGTAAAATAGTACAAAAACAGCATTGAATATACCGGTAACTAAATCCTGGTTTTATCTTTAACATATACAATGTGTAACACCAAAACATTTTCTATGGAAATCACCGAGGAAAAATTCAATGTAGAATCACTGTGGAACGACTCTACAAGAGAAATGTACCAAAGGAGGCTAGCACAGAAGATACAGCTGAAATAAAATAAACGTCATCGAAGATATAAGAGCTGGAGAAAATTAAAAACAACATTGAAGAAGCCGCAACAGAAGCTCTAAGAAAACGCAAACTCATACTGAACAAAAAAGAAACAAGAACAATACACCATGGTTCAGAAAAGGAATTAAAAAAGAAATGTATAGAGAAACGAGAGGCCTACACGAAGTACAAAATATCATATACTTCAGAATCCCAAAAAACCTATCGAAGAATACGAAATGAAAGAAAGCAGTTGTTAAGAAGAACAAAAAATGAACACTGGGAACAGTTTACCAAAAAGATAGAAAGCGACTTCTATGGTAGTCGTAGAAGAAATGGCAGAATTGAAGGAATATAATAACATGCCAGCAAACGAATGGGAAAGATACCTGACGGAACTGTTTAAAAAAAAAGGAAAATAATAATCAACACAATACCGTACCTTAATTAAGATACGAAATAGAAATCAGTTTTCAGAAAGGAGAAATAGCCATAAATTCACTCAAAAATAGAAAGTCACCAGGACCAGACGGAATAACCAACGAGCTTCTAACATACGGAAGAGAATAACCCTAGAGATGACAAAACTTATACAATAACTAATATTGCGCTGCAAGATACCAGACGCATGGAGAAACAACATAACGATGTCAATGTTCAAGAAAGGAGCTAAAGAGGACCCCAACAATTATAAAGGTATAAATCTACTGAACACTGGTATAAATCAGAAAAGGCTATCGAGTACAATAAACCAGCATATCTATGTTTTATAGATCTCACAAAGGATTTCGATCGCATCCAAGTCGATAATAATGGACGAAATAATACAAGCAATACGTAAAGGTCATGGTTACTGAATGGGAAACAAAGAAATCCAAATATTATGTTATGTAGACGACGCCGCATTAATCGCCGAGACAGAACACGAGCTCCAAAGATTAACACACATCTTTAATACAACAGCCAAGAAATACAATATGATAATATCAGAAGAAATTGATGGGAAAATAATAAAGCAGTAAGCAAGGTTTAGATATCTCGGAATAGATATAACTAGTTACGGAGATGTTGAAGAAGAATTACGACAACAAAGCTTAAAAGCAAGTAAAGCTACGAAATCTTTTAATGACACAATCTGGAAGAACAAACACCTAAGACAAGACACAAAAACAAGAATACATAAAGTAGCAATTAGACCTAGATTCACGGCGGAGACAAGACCTGAAACATGTGAAACGAGACGACTACTAGAAACAACAAAAATTAAAATACTCCTACGAATATCAGGGAAACGTCTGTTGGATAGGGAAGAGAAGCGAAAACATAAGAAAAGCATTCGATGTAGAAGACATAATGGATGGTGGACAAAACGAAAACAGGAGTGGAACGAATACGTTAGTAGAATGGCAGAAGATAGGATAGTACGAATAGCACGAGATAAGTCACCAAATGGACGAAAAAGTGTTGGCAGGCCAAGAAAAAGATAGTGCGATAATTTCAACAATTTAGGAGGCTAATATTGAAGAAGAAACAGGCTTTAAAGCCTACATACAAGAAGGAAGAAGAAAAAGACAATGTTTTAATTGTTTATTGGTTTATGGCAACCATTTAGGATTTAATTATTGTTTACACCCATGAATTGAAGTTCATTTATCTCACCAGGGTCATCGAAGGAAATTAATTTACTTGTTATTGATTCTGGATATGATTATCTCGTAATAGACTAGTGCGTTATTTATTTCGCCACGCTATTATTAGGGGAAAAATATAATAAAATACAAATTCTACTGCTTCTAAATGGTAATGGTATGTATTTACTTATAAACTAATAACAATAATACTTAACTATATATATATATATATATATATATATATATATATATATATATATATATATATATATATATTTATTGATTTATAAGTATATTAATTAAAATAACATATTACCAGCAACCGATTTATCTGTGGCATCTATTTCTGACATCGATATTCAATATATTGACATCTTGAATATTTTAGTATAAATTTTAAAAGCATTCTAAGGCGTTTAATGATTTTAAAATGCTGTCTTTATTAATAAATGACACGGGATTTTAACAAAATAGATACTAATATAGTTTTCTCCTCAAAAAAATTCTTTGTGGTTAGAACGATTAATTTTGTCTCGATCATAGAATTATTTAATAATCAATATTTTATTAAAAAGGTTGTGAAACTGTCTAGGGACAAGTCGAAGTAAAATATATGTTTATATATTGATTGTAATGAAAATTACATTTTTAACTAATGTTAATCTTTTGATTTCCATTCCAAAAGTCGCTTTAACTATCACTTACATACACCATAACGACGGCATTAAAAAAAGAATCATCAAATCGTTATACGAAAGATCTTCAATTTCAGGAAGAAAAATATTACCCATTGTCATTTATAAACAACGAATTTCACAAGATTGAAAAACGAAAGTAACAAAATACCACAAGCAATCCAGAAACACCCACAAAAAGGGATTCAAGGTCTTATCAAAAAATTTGAAAAGGATAGAAAATGCGTCACACATCACAACAACATTGAAAACAACCAACACCTTAAGATGTAACCTGTCCAAAAACAAACCCCACAACACACAAGAAAGATCAAAGAACTGTATCTATAAAAATTCACTGTGTATTTTATTTTATTTTTTTATTTATTAAAACTTACAAACACCACCTAGGTAGTAATTACATGTAAGAGTGCTCATTACTTGGTATAAAAATATACACACAAAAAATACAATATACTACAATATACACACAAGTACAAAATAAAAACACAGGAAGTAAAACACATTAAAAAAAAGACGCAAGTTAATAAAATTTTAAAATTCAGTCCATTACTTATCTATTCATAACATTTTTTAATATCCCTTACACTACAGGTAAAGAGGTCTATATCAGAGATCTTTATTAACTCATTACACTGATATTGCATATAGTTTATTATTGCACAAGAATTATATGGACTACAAGAAAATAGGTCATTACTGTTTACCCTTAGGTTGACCTTTGGCACATGAAACCTAATAAAGTTGATCAAACCACATGTCTTATATTTAACATTGTTAATGACATTATGAATAAACACAACACAATGCATGTTTCTTCTTTGCTCTAATGACTGCAAGCCAAATATTTGAAGCAACTCTTTTGATGGCGTAAGGTGAGTATACACATTGTATTTCTTAAGGTATAAATACCTTAGAAATCTTTTTTGTACCTTTTCTATATGATTAATATGAACTTTGGCCTCAGGAGTCCATACCACTGATGCATATTCCAAGTTTGGTCTGACTAAAGCGTTATATAGTCTAATGGTTGTGTCTATACTAAAGTGTTTGGAATTTCTTATTACATTACAAATCCCAATATTTTGTAGGCCTTATTAACAATATTTATATAGTGTTCATTAAATTTCATGTTAGCCTGTAAGTATATTCCCAGATCTTTACATTTGGTTTTCCTAGATACTACACAATTGTCAATTCTATAATTATTTTGAATGTAGTCAATTTTGCGAGTAAAAGATATGCCACCGCACTTCTTAATATTCAAGATCATATTGTTGTCCCTAAACCATTCCACAACTGAGGTCAGGTCCTGCTGTAGTAACTGACAATCATTTGAAGTATGTATAGTCTTAAAAAGCTTAAAATCATCAGCATAGATCAAACTAGAAGAAAATTTAACAGATTGTGGTAGTGAGTTGACAAAAATTAAGAAAAACAAAGGCCCTAAGTTGCTCCCTTGGGGGACACCAGATGTAGCCTGGAATTTATCTGATAAACACCTACCAATTTTGACTCGTTGAAACCTTGAATCCACATACGATTTTATAAATGTCATGCGAAAAACCAAACTCATTCAATCTCGATAAAAGAATGCCATGGTTAACCATATCAAAGGCCTTTGAGCAGTCAGTCATTATTAAATCTAATTGGAGTTTATTATTTATTGCCTCACTAGCAAAATTAGACAGAATGCACAGATTACTAGTTGTGGATAACCCAGGCAAGAAACCATGTTGTTCTGGAGCAAAATAATTTTCAAAATTTTTCAGTATATTCATATAGAGAATAGATTCAAATATTTTAGCCAGTGAATTAAGGATACTTATAGGACGATAGTCTTCTATATTGTTTCTATTACCTGATTTAAAAACTGGAGTAATGGTAGCCTCTTTGAGTTTGTCTGGAAAGGTATTAGTTTTAAGAGATAGATTAAATAAATGTGATAATGGCTTTTGAAATATATCAGAACATCCTTTAAATATATAGGCAGGGATATTATCACTACCTGTGGCCTTTTTTGGCTTTAATTTTTTTATACTAACCTTCACATCTTCTTCACTAACAACTGAAAAGTTTAAAGATCCCTGTGAACTACCCTGATGTGTGGATGATACCTGATAAATTGAGCTAAAATGATGAGAGAAAGCCATGGCAATATCCTGAGGGCCTGTATATGTATGATCATTTAAAGACATCTCGTGAGGAAAACCGCTGGTTTGTCTCCTACTTCTTATGAATGTCCAAAAACTATTTGGGTCATGCAAAATGTTATCTTCAATATTATTTTGATGCTGCATAAATTCATTTTTGATTTGCTTTTTAATAGTATTTCTAAGACTCTTGAATTTATAGTTATCGATAGCACTAGCTTTCCTTATTTTTATATGTTTGCTTAATTTGTTTTTTTGTCTGATTTTTTTAATAAGGTCTATACTAAAATAAGCTGGATATTTCTGTTTTTGTCTATTTTTAATAATTTTTTTTGGGATGGCTTGATCAATGCAGTCATACAATTTATCGTAAAATTGATTAATACAATCTGTAGCAGTTATACAATTATACATATCTGACCAGTCAGTGTCCCTTATTAATTGATACAGAAGATTAAAATCCCCCCTGGCATAATCATACCAAGTGTATACAACAACTCCTATATGGGAGAAACCGCAAGACTACTATGTGTGAGGATTAATGAGCATGAAGCATACATCAAAAACAGAGAATTCGATATGCAAAAATTCCTGGGATAACAAGCACAGGGTACAAATTAAATTTGCCTAAATAATCATGTAAGAAACATTCATGAAAATGATAAAAGTCAAAGAAACAACCTACTTAATGGAGAAAAATGTGTAGCAAACTAACCAGCAGAATGTAGCAGGCTTTGATTGCCAATACTAAAAAAAAGAAGTCAACAACATCAAGAACATACCAACAATAGCGTAGTAAAGGAAGTCGCAGAATATTAACTACCATCATTTGTACACAATACATATGCAACACACACTACACAAACATATAATCTACGTAAACACATACTACACAAACAAATAATACAGAAAAACACACAAAACAGTCAGAATTTCAATCAGTCACATTTCCACTTCGGAAATCGTTCCCAAAATACAAAACATTAATCAATTTCCTAATAAACAATATATTATTTCGAATAAACTACGAAATTTTGAGACTGATAATACAGCGAAAGATTCAAGGAAGATCTGTTGGTCGAAGGCAGAATTCTTGGTTGAAGAATTTACGGGATTGATGTCAATGCAGATCGATTGATTTTAGAGTATGTAGCAAGTGCAAAAATAAAAATAGTCTTTACGAGTGTTGGACAGTTAAATATAAAAAACAAATAAAATAGTGACAGGATCAGTATTATTCTATCCACATAGGTGTTATTTTTCTTTTTGTTTCTAGGTTTGGTTAATTTTTGGAATCACATATTACCAGGAAATAATGGTAACAATCTGTATATGCTCCTAGGTTTCTTTAAATATTAGTTACCATATTTCCACATATTCTTTTTGTATAAGAACATTTCTATGTATCTTGTATGACTCGTAGATTGGCCATTTGTTCTCACTTCGCTTTAACATTTATGAGCCATACTGTAAACTTTATAACTACAAAGTACAAAACATTACTTTTATATTTTTTTAATAAACACACCTCATGTTCCCACAGATTCTTGTTTTTTGTAAGGACGTTTACGGTGGATTTGTTATTATACCACGTGTTGTTTATTACCATTCCCAAAAAATGTATAGCCTGTGTTTTGATATGATTTAAAGAATTTCCGTAAAAATAAACCGAGAGATCATTGGTAAATATATGAGCTATTTCCTGTGCGCCTAGTGGTTTTATCAGTAAACTGTGGAAGACATAATAAAGTTATAGTCCGGGCACTATATTTGAAATTTTGATTTACACTAATACATATTTTAAATTATATATATACATAAGACAACATTTCAAATAAACAGAACGGAATTTATGCAATTTCTTGTACAGATGGACCCCGATCTTATATAGGGCAAACAAAGCGTAGAATCCAATAAAAGATTTATGAACAGTTCATTTTTGTTCATAATTTCGACACTTAATTTCAAATATATGTCAACACCATCTTCATACAGGTCACAAAATTGATTTTGATAACTCCAGAACCACAGGCCCCCATGCGCTTCTTTAAACCAAGAATTATCTGAGAAGCCATAGAAATTGAAAAAAGGCCAAATTGTCTCAATAAAAGAGCTGACGACATCCAAATATCTTCGACATGGAGACCTCTCATAAAGAAAATATCATATTTTCATATCTTGTCATTTGTTTATTCTTTCAATGTACATCCAATATTATGGGGCAGTTTCCACTAGCAGTCTAATTGAAGAACAAATTTCAAAACCTACAACTCTGAAACCCACCACAGTGGTTCATAACTTTTCTGATACCCCTATTTCGACCAGTGCCACTTAAGCTTTACCAAAAGGTATTAATTACTCTGTTACCCCAAGTCACATTCCAATGGAGACAATCATCTGTCAAACTAAAGAAGCCAGATCTCTAGTTGACCTTCAGAAAATATTGAAATAACTAGAAAAGACATCGCTAGAGTTATTAGAAACTCAAATCCTTTTACTACGAACATTAGCTAATCCGAGAAAAAAGCGCTGAAAGAACTTCAGTCAAATCCAAATCTAGTCGTTTTTTTCGCCGATAAAGGAAATGCCACCGTTATCCCAAGCACTTCTTCTTGAATTAATAAACTCTCAAATATCATTGTTACTTTAAACTACAGACCAATTCCTATTAATCCAACAATCTAGCTGGAGAAAATAACAAAGGCCATCATCAACCTCTTACCTCTCTTCCTGTTGACATCAAACAATCTCTAATTCCTCGAGAAAAATCGTCTAGAACACCTCGAATATATGGCCTACCCAAAATTCATAAACCAGATATGCCTCTACGTCCTAGTCTTAGTGCATTCAACTGTCCTACACAACCATTGACCAAGTACTTTCACTCTACAAATATTCCTATAGACGAAACTCTAAACATTCTGGAAACTAAATACAGTATCCAGCAAGACCAGTTAACTCTAATTAAACATATCCAACACTTATTTTATCTTCCAAAATTAGTTTTACAGTAAATGGATACGTCAAAATGTTTCCAATGTTTACAATTATTACAATAATTGGTGATTACCGGGAGATATAAATACTCCTCTCTATATATTTGTTTTGCTACAGTATACCTTATCTTTTTCGTATTATTCTCGTTGTCTTTTCTTATCTCCCTCGTGTCTGTTAACTTTATTCATTCCCTATCGACAGATAGGGTTGCGCCCAAATTTCTCTTTTCTTCACTTTTTCTTCCGTACCTCACTTTTATATCTCTTGTATTTGAGCTGCAAAGAACCCCCACCAAGATACCTCTACCAGACTGAAGCCCGAGCCTAGTGCCGTTTCCTGGGTAACCTCCACTCTGCCCATAAAGAGCGTACAATTTACCTGTACAATATACAGTGTGATCACTATTTTCAAATGCAAAATTTTCACATTTTTTAAGTGGAGTACCGTGTATATTAATATTGCATTTTGTAGGAATTATTACAACCTTTATTTTGGTATAAGGTTGTACATACCTAGCATAATTCGTTTTGTAGATATTTAAAAAACACTATGGCTTTTATGTTTTTGCGGATTTTTCTAGAAGCTCTATATGCAGACGGTAGTTTCAACAATATTCTAAATTTCTTGAGAGGCATTGATAGTACCACAAAATTAAATAAACTTATGTAAACTATTAATTTGTCTCTGATGGCCATTTGGTTGTCAAGGTTGATTTGTTACTTAAATTTTTTTTAAATAAGATTACATTTCTTAATCTATGATTTCTAGTAATATTTATTGATAACAATGTCTTCAAAATTATAACATCTTAAAATGTTACCATTTTCATTGTAATAATAATTTTGTATAAGTAAACAAAAAAACTTGGGCCATAATTCGCCCCACCCGGTACTTGGTACTTTACAATTGACTTGGTATTAATAACGTTAAAAGTATTTATTAAAACAATTTTTATAATTCTTGCATCAAATATTTATTTATTATTGAGTTTCAAGTAAAATTAACAACCATCGTTTCTTTTTAATAGTATCATTTCACGCATTAAATATCAGATCTTATAAATTAAATTACCGCCTGACATTGAAAACGCTATAAAAAGAACCAATGAGCTCATTTGCTAATAATAATAATAATCTGTCTCTAATAGACCAATTTGACGTTGATAACGTCAAGGTGTGAATCTCATTTATGAAAAGATTCATGTATAATTACTAACAAAGTAACTAAGGATAACCTTACCAATTGAAATTATTACAACACTTTTCCAGGAAACTTGCTACTCATATATATCGAATTTGATAATTGCTGGGAATGATTTCATCATTTTTAATTTGTTTTAAAACCATTAAAGTTTATCTTATTATAGACCGAGCAATAGCTAATGTTAATTACTAGAACTCAAGGTGCACTCATTTAAATTAGGAATACCAGAAAGGAATAGTGTAGCCTAAATAAGTAAATAATGACAATTCGATACGAGTGAAAAATTTCTAAAGCGAGCGTTAGCGAAATTGATTTCCAGAAGCGATCGGGCTGAAAGAATCAGAGAATAAGGTAAGTTTATTGACGAATTAGATCCAATAATGAAGTTATAATGAAGCTAAATGAACAAAACACCTAATTAGACTATAAAAGTTTAAATCAACAGAATTAATAAAACAAAAACTCCAACATACTTTTTACATTAGCACCACTGTAGTCTCTAGTAAAGGTCAGATCGGTGCTATAAAAATCTAGATTGGTCTAACGGATGAAGGCGGCACGTTTGCTTATTGATTCTCTTATTGTAAATCTTAGGCGGTTTCCAGGCTACTGGAAACTGCAGAGATAAGAGTACTGAGAAGAATTACAGGAAATACACTGAGAGATCGAAAGAGAAGTGACGAAATTAAAAGAAAATGTAACGTAAATTGTATAAATAAATGGACTCAAAATAGAAAAAAAAGAATGGAATAACCGCATAAGCAGAATGGAAGAGACTCGTGTCTTAAAAATAGCAAGAGATAAGCCACCAATTAGCAGAAGAAGTATAGGACTACCGCGCAAAAGATGGAGTGGCAACCTTCGATAAAGGTATTAATCTGCCAATGTACAAGCAGAATTGCTTATAAAGAGAAAGAAGAACAAGAAGAAGAAGAAAATAATTGAATACTAAGTATTTCGTGTGTATTGGATTTTTTACAATAACGTTGCTATAGAGTTTAATGATTATAAATTATTATTCTTATTATCAAAATAGACAGAGTTGTTTGTCATTTCCTGAGTATTGATTAATTTCGTCATACTGCGGCTTGAACCCGATACTGAACACACATTTAAATTATTAATTAACGCTAAATTGACTAAGTGTGTTTACGAAATTTACTGTACCTCAAAAGGTAAAACCTTTTGCAACTATTTTGCGTTTTTGCTAAACAAACAATTAAAAAAAGGAAAACGTTGTAGCAGATAAAATTGATAACAATATATTTACTTAAAAAATAATGCTGTAGGTTTTATTCAACTTCCGATTTAGATGTAAACAATCTAAAAACATAGATTTCGTCGCAATAATCGTCGCAATCCTAAAGAAAAAAGAAGTGCTATCTTATCGTAAGGTTATGCTACTTTATTAGTATCACGAGATTGCGGTTATGTTACATTACATACAGGAAAACAATAATAAACAAAAGTTCTAGGAACGGTTTTTTATCAAGTTTTGTTAGCAATTAGGTTCGTTGACTTATTTCTTCTCGGACAAGTCGAAACTCGAGAAAGAACCTTAGAATTTATGATGAGGCGCACACCGAGTGACTCATCTGCCGATGATACATTATGTTAACTTTCACAACAAATTTGCATGGACGTGTGCGGATGGAAGGTAAACGGGAATTAACCTAGCATTGAAATGCAATAATTTTAGTTTTACTTTGTATAGTGCTCCAATAAAACTATAAATATGTACCTATATGTAACTGTGTTTTTTCTCGTAAAATGCTTTAATTTACATTGGAAACTTCTGCACAGTTGACTTCATTTATACAAAGTTTTAAGGGATTTGACTGGGTCGATATCATCAGCGCACACAGTCTGAGGATCCAGAAAGTGACTCTGACCACTTCCTGTTCAGAATAAAAATGAGAACAAGGCTAAAGACGAGACAGCCAAAGCAACGCCAACAAGGAAACCGATGGGACATTTCAAGGCTTGATTTACCTGATAATGAACGTCAATATCAGATACGGATCCAAAACAAATTGCAGACACTGGAAGAAGAAGAAACATCAACGCCAGAGTTGACCATAGACCAGAAATGGCAAAATATAACGAACGTCATAGAAAGTGCCGCAACAGAAACTATAGGAAAAGAAAGGAATAAAAAGAAGAAAAACCAGTGGTTTGACTAGGAGTGCGAACAAAGCTTGCATCAGAAAGCAATGAAGAGGCTAAAGTTACTTACACGCCCTACAGATGAGAACAGGAAGACTAAAACAGAGTAAGGATTCAAACGACAAGACTTTTGAGAAGAAAAATGAAACAGTAGGTACCTAGAAACGCGAATACGGCAACTGGAGGAGGAACATAGAATCGGTCAATCTAGACAGTTTTATAAGGACCTAAAAACAATAAAGGGCAACACGCCCAAGATTTATAAAAGACGATGCAGAACAATTGCTCACAGACGACAAGGAGATAAGCCACCAATTGAGAAAGTATTTTGAGCAACTCCTAAATACAGAATAACCCACAACGACAGGGCAACTAAGACAGTACCAGTTAGCCGAACTTGAAATACCAGGGCCCACACTAGCTGAAGTAAAGTCCGCAATTTCGTTCCTAAAAAACCATAAAGCCCCAGGCCCAGACGGCATACAGGCGGAACTGCTAAAAAAAGGGGGAGAAAAGCTCCACCTTGAGATATATCATCTTATAAGAGAAGTCTGGGAAAGAAAAGAAATACCTAATTACTGGCATGAAAGCCATATAGTACCTATCCACAAGAAGGGAGATAAACAAGTATGTCGGAACTATAGAGGAATATCGTTAATCAATACAACGTACAAAATTATATCCATAATACTGTCTAGAAGGCTAACTCCATACGCAGAGAAAATAATAGGCGACTAATAAAGCGGATTCAGACCGGAAAGGTCGACCATGGATCAGATATTCGTCCTACGGCAGGTGTTGGAAAAAAACTGGGAATTCAACCGCGATGTACACCAAATCTTCGTGGACTTTAAACAAGCTTACGATTCTGTTAGCAGAGAAGCATTGTGGGAGACCATGGTAAAAATGGGAGTACCTGCAAAGCTGGTACGATTAGCACAGGTGAGCATAGAGAACGCTTTCGCGTGGATCAGAATTGGCAGCACCACGTCGGAGGAATTCCTCATTGACACAGGGTTTAGACAAGGAAATCCTCTCACCCCCCTGCTATTTAATTTTGCACTGGAACATACGGTAAGGAAAGCTTAACCACAACTGACAAACGGATTTGCCGCCCAAGGATAAAAAATACTATTGGCGTTTGCGGATGACGTGGACACAATTGCATAATCCACCAGAGATGCAAAAGAAGTTTTCACCCTATTTGAAAACGGAGCCAAGGAAGTTAGTCTGAAGGTCAACGAGGACAAGACCAAGTACATGATGGTTACGAAGAACCCAAGACCAAGGGTTAGACAAAACGTAACAATGAATAAATATAACTTTGAAGTCGTCAAAGAATTCAAGTAGCTGGGAGCGATCATAACCTCTGAAAAAAATATATGAAAGGGACGTGGCAGCCAGAATCATTGCAGAAAACAGGGCATATTACTCATTAATGACCGTACTTAAATCAAAAATACTCTCAATATCAGCAAAAATAAAAGTGTACAAGAAAATAATTTGTCCCACAATAACGTATGGAAGCGAGACATGGACTCTGAACCAGCGGGAAACGACAAAATTACTGGTACTCAAAAGAAAGATGCTGCGGACTATCTATGGGTTTTGCAGAGAAGAGACAACAGGAGAATGGAGAAGAAGACACAATGACGAACTCCAGACAATATATGGAGATGAAAACATAGTACGCTACATTAAAGCAAACCGAATAAGATGGGCGGGCCACTTACTAAGATCGAGTGACGAAAGACTCCTGAACGCCACATTCTGGGAAAGGCCCGATGCCAGAAGGTCAGTTGGTCGCCCAAGAAAGAGATGGAAGGACGCAGTAGCCAGTGATTTACGCAAAATGAAGCAATATAAGACAAAAATACAAACTGTGACCAATTATTGTTAAAAAAAAACGCAAGGTAAAAATACGAGTACCTGATCATCTATTCGTCATCTAGTAACCCCCACATATGTCTTAAAAGCTTCAGATATCTGCGAAAAATGTATCGATCTTTTTTTTTAACCAAACTGGTCTAATGAGTGCATTGAATTGAATGCATATTGCATGTATGAGTGTATTTTTGCGACTTACTGAAAATCTTCCTCTCATTCGATTAGTTATGTTTATAATTACTTATTCTTAATATTTATTAACCTATAATTTTACATGGCATTCCTTGTAGGAATCGGGCAAAGTGAAATAAATAAAAGACTCAATGGAAAAATATACATACTTTTTTAGTGTCAAAAGTTAATATAATTAATTATTTTTTGAATAGAAAATAATGCTGTGAAGTTACTTTTATAACTATAATATTCATATTTATAATTATAAAAGACCTTACTCTCTATATATAATATACTCTCTGTAATATGCTTTATCTAATTGAACTTCAAGATTCTAGTTAAAAAAGACTTAGACCCTCTTCATACGAAAGCTTTGCTTCCTTACGTCACAGGTGTCACTGATAAAATCGACAAAATTCTTACATCAAGAAGAACAAAGACAATAGTTACTCCCTACAAAAACTTTCATATCTTGTCCTATCAATCAAAGACAGCATTCCAAATGAAGAAGACGGAGTTTATAAAATTTCTTGTGCAGACTGTCCCTGATCCGATATAGGCCAAACAAATCGTAGAATTATAGTTTATTCGTCTTCCGGGTTTGGACCGTGTCATTTGTGAGTGACCCAAAAGTGGGTTCATCTCGACGTTTCGCTACAATTGTATGTAGCTTCTTCAGGAGAACAAAAAGAAAAAGAAACAAAAGACAAGAAGATGGGTAGTTAGCAACGGTAACTCAGTTACTCAACGCAACCAGAGGCGAATACTAACTACCAAGATGGGCATTTGGTCACAGTAACTCAACTACTCAACGCAGCCAGAGCCAAACCAAATGCCAGGACAGGGATTCACGTCCAACAGCTCAGAACACTAACGCGTCGAGAGGCAGGGAGTGAATCCGACGATTACTCCGCTACCGCTCTATTTATAGTCGCGGTGACCTGTCGTGTCGGGACGTATCGGCACACTCCGTGGCGCGAACGTCAAGAAGCGCGCGCTGGCCAATCATGTGGCTGCATCGTGGTAGCGGGACCGGACGGCGGCTCTAGACTGGGATTCCAGATGGGAGACAAGTAGTATCCTTCCTCTCGATTGATATTATGTGGATTTTTTCGGATCTCTAGAGATTCGCGGATTTTCCTGGAATAAAAGAAGGGGCTCTTAGAAATGATATGAGTTTTTTCGAACAATATGGAATGACCGGTTTCTTGGCAGTGTTCTGCAACTGCAGAATGGGAGAAAAGACCTGATCGAATGCATCTTTGATGCTCTTGAATCCGAGTTTTGACGGAACGACCAGTTTCGCCAATATACACTTGTCCACATGAACAAGGAATAGAATAGACACCACAGGAAGATAGGGGCGGTAATGGGTCCTTAGGAGAGGGTAGATATTGTGAGATTTTCTTGGGTGGTCGAAAAGTAGTCCTGATACCTTCCTTGCGAAGAATTTTGCCAATCCTATCAGTGACACTTCGAATATACGGAAGAAAAGCCACAGGAGTATTACCCGAAGATTCTGAATTTGTCGTCCTAGGGTGTAAAGGGGGATGTAGATGTCGGTGTGTAATATTTTGAATTGTGGACTTGGAGTAACCGTTGGCGACAAGGGTTTTTTGCAGATGGCCAAGTTCTTCTCTAAGGTTGTCAGGTTCAGAAATCGAAATGGCCCGATGGATGAGAGAGTTGATCACAGAATTCTTTTGGGCAGGATGGTGGTGTGATGAAGCATGTAGGTAACGATTCGTGTGAGTCTTTTTTCTATAAACAGAGTGACCCAATCGGCCATTGGGCTTGGAGGTGACTAACACATCGAGAAAGGGAAGGGACCGATTATTTTCTACTTCCATTGTGAATTTTATACTCGGATGTTGTGAGTTAAGATGATCTAGGAAGGGAGAAAGGGTATGTTGACCATGGGGCCAGATGATAAATGTATCATCAACGTAGCGGAACCAGACTTTTGGTTTTAAGGGGTAAGATTCTAGGGCTAAAGACTCAAAGGCTTCCATGAAAATGTCAGCAATGACAGGGGAAAGGGGAGAACCCATTGGTGTTCCAGATATTTGTTTGTAGAAATTGCCTCGAAAAGAAAAATATGTTGAAAGGAGGCATTTTTCCGCAAGATCTGCCAAAACCAAAGACTTGTTATCATTGGTCAAGTGATCTCGCAGAACAACTAGAGAGTCATGTATGGGGATATTAGTAAATAGGGATGATACATCGAAACTGACGAGAATGTCTTGGGGATCGACCGTGAGGGAGGAGATTAAGGTGATGAAATGTGTGGAATTTCGGACATAAGAAGAGGTACGACCAGTATAGGTCTTAAACTGATTCGACAAGTACTTTGCGAGTTTGTAGGTAGGAGAGTTAATCGTAGTCACAATGGGACGAAGAGGTACGTTGTCTTTATGGATTTTGGGAAGACCGTAAATTCTGGGGCAGATGGAGTTTTTTGGAACTATGGACTTCTTAACATCATCGGAAAGATCGGATTGTTTGATGGCATGGGAAATTTCGCGTTCGACTCTAGGAGTGGGGTCTCGAGAAATTGTGTTATAACAGGATGTATCCCTAAGTAAGTCGTTTACTTTCTCTATGTAGGAAGGAGTATCCAGGATGACTGTGGCATTACCTTTGTCTGCAGGAAGGATTATTATCTCAGAAAGAGAACGGAGATTTTTGAGAGCTATGAATTCCTCACGAGATATATTGGAAGTAGGGATTTTGGCTGTATCAAGACATTTAGCGACGTCAAAGCGGATACGGTCGGCTGGAATTTTAGGAATTGTGCGGAGTGCCGCTTCCACATTTGAAACTATTTCTTCGGTAGGAATTCTGGAAGGAGTGATAGCAAAATTAAGACCTTTAGATAGAAGACTGCTTTCTGCACTTGTTAATTGGTGAGAAGAAAGATTAACGACGGTGTTAGTAAGAGGTGAAAGAGAAGTAGAAGTGGTGGAATGTGATTTTTTCTTAGATACAAGGGATTGGAATTTCATTTAAATCGTAGAATGCAAAATAGGATTTATGAATATTCCATTTCTGTTCATAATTCCGATTTAATTTCACCTCTAGATCAACATCACATTCATACAGGTTAAAAATTGATTTTGAAAATTCCAGAATCATAGTCTTCTATAAACCAAGAATCATCCGAGAAACTATAGAGATTTAAAAAAGTCCAAAATGTCTTTCTTTATGAAACGAGACCTCTAATAAAGAAAATGAGCTCGTGCACTCACCCTCTAATCAAAATTATAATCACTATTAATACCTATCAATTATCCATTGATTAATAACTTATTCATAATTAACAACAATAAAAATTTACTAAGTATAAGTTCTTGTAAGAAATAGGAGAGGAAGTACAAAGAAGACTGCTGAGTTATTGGACGGTTAGTGCTGTTAGTTACCGCAATCTGACTAAAAAAAGTAAAGGTCGGTGCATTTCAGTTAACATAAAGTTTTAAAACGTCTTTTGTTATTTTGTAAGACTACTGTCTAGATCTATTAACGGAAAGTGGGCACAATTAGTACAGGAAACACGTTGGTCAGAACAATTAACTTGTTAGTATGTAAAACAGTTAAAATCCTCGCAGTTTCTCCATTACCTGCTTAGTTACGCCTTTTAAAACTGGATCTGTATGGATTAAGGAATGTATTATTAATGTATTCTCATTCAGGAAGATTAATTAAAAACTACTTAGTATGGTTCATGCAAAGAAAAATATTCAAAGGGATAAAAATCATGAGCTGTTGTGAATATAAAAATAATTGTTAATTAGTATTAAAGGTTGTAAAATAACATTGCAGTAATTGAAACTTATTTAATTGTGACATAAAATTTAAAATAGATTTATTAGTACTGTTGATAGTAACATAATACGTTTTAAAAACTTACAAGTTATGAAAGAAGAATAAACATTAAAGCATTTTTTAAATTATGTACAAATTACCGGATATAGAACTAAAAATAAAAACAAGACGAAGTTAATATGGAACAGACATTGGACACTGAAGGCCATATGTGAAAGATCAACAGTTTGACCGTAAGACATACCTATAAACTATAAGGAAATATGAACACCTTCTTCTTCATGTACCATGTTCTTTTGGAATGTTGGTTACCATCATACTTATCTCAATTTTATTCACTGCCACCCTAAATAGCATGCTTGTATCAATACCATTCATGTCTTCTCATGTCCTGGATTGCGTTTGCGTACTATTTTCCCTTGCATAATATTTTGTAGCAATCTATATTTGGGACCTTTCATTACATGTCCGAAGTAAAGTAATGGCCATGTATAAAGACCGGTTTCCCAGTTAATTCTGATAACTTTATTACTAGTGGACCAAGTAAGCAAAGATATCTATTACAACATTTTTATGTATAACATTTTACTTCCCTATTGTGTAAATTAGCGCTGCTCAACAAGTTCATTTAAAAAATAAAAATCGGTTGCCTGTAAAGTCGGTTTTACGGGCGAAGATTTTACGTGACAACGTCTTTTTCTCGGTAGAATATTTATTGATATGAATATTATTAAATTGCACAAATTTTAACTATAGAAATATATTTTGTTTACTAAAACATTGTACATGTAAACTTAAACTTAACTAATTTCTATTTGAGTGATTTTGTTGAGGATAGGACGATGATAGGAGAAATATGAAATGAAAGGAAGTGTTTCTGCTGTAATGTGCGAAAGTCAAGTCAATGGTTGTTCCTTTTAACGTAGTTGACTTAGAAACGTTTGATACGCAATCAAGATTATACTTACATTTCATGAAATTATCATGCAATCAATCGACTGAATTACGATTGATTGCAGAGTGATTTAAACTAATAATTTACTTAACACTATCAACATTTGTCAATAGTATGACATAACCTATAAACTCAATTTCTCAACTTTTGTGTCAATCTAACAATTAATCAATCAATCATAGTTTACGATAATGAAATATTAGTGTACAATTATTTACCTTTATTGTTGTAGTTGTTGTAAATGACGAATCTAAGCACTCCACATTTTCACTACAGACACAGCTGACGATACTTTCAACGATTTTCAACTTTAGCGATTCAACGCGCCTAATTCTCTAGTGCCGCGCGCAGCGGACCGATCATGTTTGAGTGGGAGAGAGACGCAAGGCATTCGCCGGTCCGGCGGGCCTCTCTCTCGTTCGGCGACTCACTGTAACAGACGTGAGCGGGCGTTACACTTTTTCTTAAATGACTCCGAGCCACAACCTAATTTAAGACGTTGTCACGTCAAAAATTGTTTAATTGCTTGTGATGTGTAATGTAGCTTTACCAAATAATTAAAGTTATGCCATTACAAGAACATATTACTATTAAAAAATTAAGGTTCCATCCACATAAAAATTGAAAATGATTTATGTTGTCTAAAAACTTATCGACAAAGAAATCGTCGGAGATATCTGTGCAGATCGTATTACCCTAACATTCATACTTGCCATCATAATTTGTCGATGGTTAAAAATGAAATGATCTGGTTACCGGAAGAGAGGACCGGGAAGAAGACGCATTTCCTGGCTTCAAAATTTGCGAAAGTGGTATAACACGACTACCACTGAACTGTTCCGCGCTGCAATAAGCAAAGTGAAGATAGCCGTGATGATCGCCAACGTCCGGAACGGATAGGCACTTTAAGAAGAAGATATTAGTGGGAATTACATACTAGGTAAATGGTCAATCGGCACCTTATGTAAACTGTTTTTTAAACACAAACATCACCAGGAATATTAATAAATAAAACTGAATAAATTATGTTTAAGTTTATTTAGTATTTAATTTTTAGTTTCTTTAATTAGTAATTAATATTTGATAGTCCATTAAAATGTTACATTTTTATGCTTAGCGGGAGGGTAAATATAAACTAAAATTCAAGTTTGTGGGGTCGCCATCCTGGTCTCCCGTCTGCCATCTTGGAAAAATAAGGAGAAAGGGTTTTCGCGATGTATCTCGTAAACTAGCAACCATCCAAAAAATTGTCTACAACTTTATTTTTATTACTTTTAACCGTAAAATTTTAAAATAAAAAAGTTACGAACAAAAATAACTAAAGATTTTGTAACAAATTTTCTGTTGAGTCTTATATGTATTTTTCTTGTAATTTTGCAATAAAATGATGGTTTTTTCATGGAATAATGTTCACTACAAATTTGTTTAATTTCATTAATTTCTTTGGATTTTAAAGCGCTCCGAACTTGGCCGGGTTCCTGAATACTCGCCATCTTGGAATAAGGGATGCTATCTTCCTATGTTATTAATAATTTATTATCATTTTGTAACCACAAAATTAACCCCACCTCGTACGCTTACGACTTACAAAAAAGCACCAATGGACAGAGATAAAGTTTAAGAGCACCGTACCAATATCATTTCAAGATATACATCAAAAAGTACAAAACAAACTTAGTAGATCTTTTCAAAACTGCTCTATAAGAAGCAGGTTTTAGTTTTGGGTTTGACCATGCTGAATTTGATGCAGATGTAGCTATCATCCGTTCTGCTCTTTCTGCATTCCAAGCCTATGATTCTATGACTGTCATAGTAGAGGACATTGCCATTTTTGTCTTGCTCACGGCATTAGGAAGGGAGCAGTCCAAAGGGGGGAACTGGAAAAACATGGAAAAATTTGGATACCAATCAAAACTTTCTCCAGCATGCTTCTAAAGCTTTCTCCAGCAGCTAAACTTCTAAAAGTTTTTTTTTGCAGATGGAAGTGAAACTGTGGAAGTATGTGTGGTTGCCGACAAGTAGGCCTCAAATGCTCTGCAGTGTGCCTCAATTGTTTAGGTGAAACCTGCAGTGACATTATGGAAATATTAAAATAATTATGTCTATTAGACTCTAATGATTTCTCAGTAATTTGCTTTAAAACGAATATTGCATCTGTACACGATCTTCCACTACGAAAACCCTGTTGTTCATCTGCTAAACTTATCCTCTGATTTATTAGCACTTGTAAAATTTTAGTTGTAAGTTTTAGCATAGTATTTAACAAGTTTATACCTCTGTAGTTTTCTAGCTGTTTTTTTTCTCCTTTTTTGAATAGCATAATTAGTTCGCTCGTTCTCCATTCTTTCGGTATTTTATTGTGTTTTATAATTTTATTAATTTTTGTTGTTAATTGTTTTGTTATTGCTGCTCCACAATATTTCAGTAACTCGTTTGGTATCTCGTCTTTACCTACTGCTTTTTTGTTGTTTAAGTTTTTAAAGTATTTTCCGAACTTCTTGTATATTTATATTAAGTTCTTTATTTGTGGTAATTTCTGGTGCCTCTGGTTCTAACGTCGTTTGTTCTTCCTCTGCATATAACTTTCTAGGTACTCAATCCACGTATCCTTTTCTATGTGTTTTGGTTCTCTTGGTTCCTTTACCTCCGTTCTTTGAACTCTTATGAAGCGCCATATCTCCTTTTGTAGACCGTAAAAATCATGTTCCATGTCGTTCAAAAAGCGTTTCCAGTGATTATTTTTGATTTTTCTTACTAGTGCAAGTGTTTCGTATCTAATTGTCTTTTAATTATGGTGTGCGTTTTGTGTTTTGGTTGAAATGTATTTCAGGTAAGCTTTTTTCTTTTTTTACATTTTTCCTTCACTTCTGTACAAAACCATGGAGTTCTTCGCCTTGGGAACGATTTATTTTTATTTATATTTCTTTCACCAAAAATTTCCAGGACCGAGGCTAAGATATTAGACCTAATTTTTTTGTCCAGCTTTCTTCGATTCCATCACTTTCTGTGATATATGTATTTCTGCCTTATTCGGTTATTCTTTTTTGAAATAGGTATCCTGTGGAGTCATCCTGTAAGCTTTCGACTTTTATCTCTGTGGTGTATTGTGGTGTTTTGTTATAACATATATGTGTCTTCGGATTTTGCGCAATACCAATTTATGATCGCTTCCTATTTCTGCTGATGTTAATGCTCTTACATCCAAAATTAGAGAGGGTTATAAATATTCGACAGAATATAGTCTATTATAGATCTTTGTCCTCTACTGTTTTGAGAAGTGTATTTGTATTGTTCTTTGTGGGGGGAAAAATGAATTATTAATACGAATCTCGTTTGTACTGCAGAGGTCCGTCAGAAGGTCTCCGTTTTCATTTCTGATATTTTCGTTATAACGCTGTTTTATTCCTAGAACTACATCATTGCCAATACGGGCGTTAAAATCACCCATAATGATTATATATTAAACATTTCAGGTCTCGTTTACTACAGTCTGAAGGTGTTCATCCAGTTTAATTTTTACACTTACTATTCTTTCAGAGGTATATTTACATTCTTGTATTTGGTGTAAAAAAAAATTATGTACTAACAGGACGACTCCTTCTTTGGCTCTGGTTTCTTTCGCAACACCACTGTA